>NC_052326.1:56140998-56218498 GCF_016432855.1 Salvelinus namaycush | reverse complement strand
TTAAAACGACCCGGGACACATACAGTCAACCAGTCTACCAGTAGGGAAGACACTTAAAAAACGATCAGGGACACATACAGTCAACCAGTCTACCAGTAGGGAAGACATCTTAAAAACGATCAGGGACACATACAGTCAACCAGTCTACCAGTAGGGAAGACATCTTAAAAACGACCAGGGACACATACAGTCAACCAGTCTATCAGTAGGGAAGACACTTAAAAATGATCAGGGACACATACAGTCAACCAGTCTACTAGTAGGGAAGACACCTTAAAACGATCAGGGACACATACAGTCAACCAGTCTACCAGTAGGGAAGACACTTTAAAAACGATCAGGGACACATACAGTCAACCAGTCTACCAGTAGGGAAGACACTTTAAAAACGATCAGGGACACATACAGTCAACCAGTCTATCAGTAGGGAAGACACCTTAAAAACGATCAGGGACACATACAGTCAACCAGTCTACCAGTAGGGAAGACACCTTAAAAATGATCAGGGACACATACAGTCAACCAGTCTACCAGTAGGGAAGACATCTTAAAAACGATCAGGGACACATACAGTCAACCAGTCTACCAGTAGGGAAGACACTTAAAAACGATCAGGGACACATACAGTCAACCAGTCTACCAGTAGGGAAGAAACCTTAAAAACGATCAGGGACACATACAGTCAACCAGTCTATCAGTAGGGAAGACACCTTAAAAACGATCAGGGACACATACAGTCAACCAGTCTACCAGTAGGGAAGACACTTTAAAAACGATCAGGGACACATACAGTCAACCAGTCTACCAGTAGGGAAGACACTTTAAAAACGATCAGGGACACATACAGTCAACCAGTCTACCAGTAGGGAAGACACTTTAAAAACGACCAGGGACACATACAGTCAACCAGTCTACCAGTAGGGAAGACACTTTAAAAACGATCAGGGACACATACAGTCAACCAGTCTATCAGTAGGGAAGACACTTTAAAAACGATCAGGGACACATACAGTCAACCAGTCTACCAGTAGGGAAGACACTTTAAAAACGATCAGGGACACATACAGTCAACCAGTCTACCAGTAGGGAAGACACTTTAAAAACGATCAGGGACACATACAGTCAACCAGTCTACCAGTAGGGAAGACACTTTAAAACGACCAGGGACACATACAGTCAACCAGTCTACCAGTAGGGAAGACACTTTAAAAACGATCAGGGACACATACAGTCAACCAGTCTACCAGTAGGGAAGACACTTTAAAAACGATCAGGGACACATACAGTCAACCAGTCTACCAGTAGGGAAGACACTTTAAAAACGATCAGGGACACATACAGTCAACCAGTCTACCAGTAGGGAAGACACTTTAAAAACGATCAGGGACACATACAGTCAACCAGTCTACCAGTAGGGAAGACATCTTAAAACGATCAGGGACACATACAGTCAACCAGTCTACCAGTAGGGAAGACATCTTAAAAACGATCAGGGACACATACAGTCAACCAGTCTACCAGTAGGGAAGACACTTTAAAAACGATCAGGGACACATACAGTCAACCAGTCTACCAGTAGGGAAGACATCTTAAAAACGATCAGGGACACATACAGTCAACCAGTCTACCAGTAGGGAAGACACTTTAAAAACGATCAGGGACACATACAGTCAACCAGTCTACCAGTAGGGAAGACACTTTAAAACGACCAGGGACACATACAGTCAACCAGTCTATCAGTAGGGAAGACACCTTAAAAACGATCAGGGACACATACAGTCAACCAGTCTACCAGTAGGGAAGACACTTTAAAAACGATCAGGGACACATACAGTCAACCAGTCTACCAGTAGGGAAGACACTTTAAAAACGATCAGGGACACATACAGTCAACCAGTCTACCAGTAGGGAAGACACCTTAAAACGATCAGGGACACATACAGTCAACCAGTCTACCAGTAGGGAAGACACCTTAAAAACGATCAGGGACACATACAGTCAACCAGTCTACCAGTAGGGAAGACACTTTAAAAACGATCAGGGACACATACAGTCAACCAGTCTACCAGTAGGGAAGACACTTTAAAAACGATCAGGGACACATACAGTCAACCAGTCTACCAGTAGGGAAGACACTTTAAAAACGATCAGGGACACATACAGTCAACCAGTCTACCAGTAGGGAAGACACTTTAAAAACGATCAGGGACACATACAGTCAACCAGTCTACCAGTAGGGAAGACACCTTAAAAACGATCAGGGACACATACAGTCAACCAGTCTACCAGTAGGGAAGACACTTTAAAACGACCAGGGACACATACAGTCAACCAGTCTACCAGTAGGGAAGACATCTTAAAAACGATCAGGGACACATACAGTCAACCAGTCTACCAGTAGGGAAGACACTTTAAAAACGATCAGGGACACATACAGTCAACCAGTCTACCAGTAGGGAAGACATCTTAAAAACGATCAGGGACACATACAGTCAACCAGTCTACCAGTAGGGAAGACACTTTAAAAACGATCAGGGACACATACAGTCAACCAGTCTACCAGTAGGGAAGACACTTTAAAAACGATCAGGGACACATACAGTCAACCAGTCTACCAGTAGGGAAGACACCTTAAAACGATCAGGGACACATACAGTCAACCAGTCTACCAGTAGGGAAGACACCTTAAAAACGATCAGGGACACATACAGTCAACCAGTCTACCAGTAGGGAAGACACTTTAAAAACGATCAGGGACACATACAGTCAACCAGTCTACCAGTAGGGAAGACACTTTAAAAACGATCAGGGACACATACAGTCAACCAGTCTACCAGTAGGGAAGACACTTTAAAAACGATCAGGGACACATACAGTCAACCAGTCTACCAGTAGGGAAGACACTTTAAAAACGATCAGGGACACATACAGTCAACCAGTCTACCAGTAGGGAAGACACTTTAAAAACGATCAGGGACACATACAGTCAACCAGTCTACCAGTAGGGAAGACACCTTAAAAACGATCAGGGACACATACAGTCAACCAGTCTACCAGTAGGGAAGACACCTTAAAAACGATCAGGGACACATACAGTCAACCAGTCTACCAGTAGGGAAGACACTTTAAAAATGATCAGGGACACATACAGTCAACCAGTCTACCAGTAGGGAAGACACCTTAAAACGATCAGGGACACATACAGTCAACCAGTCTACCAGTAGGGAAGACATCTTAAAAACGACCAGGGACACATACAGTCAACAGTCTCACAGTAGGGAAGACATCTTAAAAACGACCAGGGACACATACAGTCAACCAGTCTACCAGTAGGGAAGACACTTAAAAACGATCAGGGACACATACAGTCAACCAGTCTACCAGTAGGGAAGACACTTTAAAAACGATCAGGGACACATACAGTCAACCAGTCTACCAGTAGGGAAGACACTTTAAAAACAATCAGGGACACATACAGTCAACCAGTCTACCAGTAGGGAAGACACTTTAAAAACGATCAGGGACACATACAGTCAACCAGTCTACCAGTAGGGAAGACACTTTAAAAACGATCAGGGACACATACAGTCAACCAGTCTACCAGTAGGGAAGACATCTTAAAAACGATCAGGGACACATACAGTCAACCAGTCTACCAGTAGGGAAGACACTTTAAAAACGATCAGGGACACATACAGTCAACCAGTCTACCAGTAGGGAAGACACTTTAAAAACGATCAGGGACACATACAGTCAACCAGTCTACCAGTAGGGAAGACACTTTAAAAACGATCAGGGACACATACAGTCAACCAGTCTACCAGTAGGGAAGACACTTTAAAAACGATCAGGGACACATACAGTCAACCAGTCTACCAGTAGGGAAGACACTTTAAAAACGATCAGGGACACATACAGTCAACCAGTCTACCAGTAGGGAAGACACTTTAAAAACGATCAGGGACACATACAGTCAACCAGTCTACCAGTAGGGAAGACACTTTAAAAACGATCAGGGACACATACAGTCAACCAGTCTACCAGTAGGGAAGACACTTTAAAAACGATCAGGGACACATACAGTCAACCAGTCTACCAGTAGGGAAGACACTTTAAAAACGATCAGGGACACATACAGTCAATCAGTCTACCAGTAGGGAAGACACTTTAAAAACGATCAGGGACACATACAGTCAACCAGTCTACCAGTAGGGAAGACACTTTAAAAACGATCAGGGACACATACAGTCAACCAGTCTACCAGTAGGGAAGACACTTTAAAAACGATCAGTGACACATTCACATACAGAAGCTTCCAAGGTAGTGAGAGATTTACTGTAGGGCTGTTTTCCTGGAAACAGATTAAGCCTAATTCTAAACTACAAAACACGGTCAATAGATTTAATTGGTCCAGGACAAGGTGTAATTTGTGTCTGGGAAACCATCCCTCAATGTTTACAGATTAAAAATTGAGAGTAGGCTAACAAAAATACTCAGTTGACTCAAAACCTACTGTATGTCTTGGCTTCCAGTTGACCAGGAGAAGACAATACAGGAATAATAGACATCTTCCAGGGGACTGATATAGAGCTTATAGCATGATGTGTGACCTGCATTACAGAGGTCAGTGACTCTTCTCCCCCCAATCACACAGACAGCAGAGGAGAAAGCCCTCATGTAAAACCACGAGACCAACATAGCGGGCGGCAGGTAGCCTAGTGGTTAGAGCGTTGGTCCAGTAACCGAAAGGTTGCTAGATTGAATCCCCGAGCTGACAAGGTTAACATCTGTCGTTCTGCCACTGAACAAGGCAGTTAACCCACTGTTCCTAGGCCGTCATTGTAAATAAGAATTTGTTCTTAACTGACTACCAAGTTAAATATTGATGAAGTAAAAAATATATAGAAAAGTATTATAAGCTACTGGATGACATCCTTCTAAAGACAATGGTACCTAAAGTAAATAAAGAATATTGCTAAAACCTCACCACACAGTTAATACCAAAGCATCTGTCTTATGCAGTGCCTACCTACTTCTTAGGACATTATTTTCACATTTACGTATAAAAAAAAAAGCAAGATGGCCGATCAGACCTCCTGAGGCAAATTGGCCAATAGAGAGGTCTTTTCCATCAAGCAAAGGGCTATTACAGGATCCCCCTCTCATACCAGTATAAACAGACACATAACACCAGCAGCAGCCACTACACACATGCCTAGACCAGTGGCTGCTGAGGGGAGAAGGGCTCATAATAATGGCTGGAACGGAGCGAATGGAATGGCACCAGGCACATGGGAACCATGTATTTGATACCATTCCACCGATTCCGCTCCAGCCATTACCCCGAGCCCGTCCTCCCCAATTAAGGTGCTACCAATCTCCTGTGGCCTAGACTATCTATATGTACACAAGCATGTACACACACACGCCAGACCATCTCATCTACTTGACTAGCAGAACAAGGTGTGTGTGTGTGTGTGTGTGTGTGTGTGTGTGTGTGTGTGTGTGTGTGTGTGTGTGTGTGTGTGTGTGTGTGTGTGTGTGTGTGTGTGTGTGTGTGTGTGTGTGTGTGTGTGTGTGTGTGTGTGTGTGTGTGTGTGTGTGTGTGTGTGTGTGTAGACCGCGTGCAGTATAGACCTAGATTAATATTTTATATTCTAGTAGGCATGCCAACGACATCAGAAAATGTAAAGGTTACGAGTCCCTGTTCTATAATAGAATATAAAATAATTTGACAGTGTTGACAATGACTCAGAATGAAGAGTGACAAAGCAACTATATATCCAGTTTAGGACTGTTGGGTATCAAGAGACTCAACTGGCTCAGGATAGAATCTACTGGAGCCTGGCTAAGAACACAATGCCATATACCCACTGAAACCCAAACCTGTCTGTAACACAAAAACTCAATGAGTCAATAGCATCTAATTACTAAGCTTCAAGCTTGAGGCTAATCATGTTTGGCACCTCTTCTGATGAAAGGTTCCACACAACAGACACTTCTGATACCAGTTCTGGATGTAGTCAAAGTTCTGTACAGCATTGGTTCTCAGCTGGTTCTGCCTCGGGACACAAATTGAACCAGGTTGTCTCAGTTCCGATCCAATATTTTGCATCGCGGAAAAAATAATAGTCAAAATACAATCTGGAAAACTTTATTTGTAGCAATTATATATATATATATATATATATATATTATAATTTTTTCACCTTTTTTTAACCAGGTAGGCTAGTTGAGAACAAGTTCTCATTTGCAACTGCGACCTGGCCAAGATAAAGCATAGCAATTCGACACATACAACAACACAGAGTTACACATGGAATAAACAAAACATACAGTCAATAATACAGTAGAAAAATAAGTCTATATACAATGTGAGCAAATGAGGTGCGAAAAGGGAAGTAAAGGCAACAAAAAAAAGGCCATGGTGGCGAGGTAAATACAATATAGCAAGTTATATGCCCCTATATGACAAGAGAACAACATTCCCACGTCTTTGATTAACAATAATTCAATTTTGCCCATATGAAGAATGTTAATAAACTCACTGTCTTGAGACTAGAGAACAACCAAAGTAGTAATACTAATAGCTCTATATTGAAAAAACTGTGATTGAAAAAAACATTTTCAGAGATAATTATTATTGTTTATTTTTTAAATGTCATGTATTATCATGTCTACACACTTTCTACTTGTTTTAAAGTCATTTGAGTTCAGACTGGAGTATTTCTGCATACATTATTATTATTATTATTTTTACTCAGACACCCATGACTCAAACTCAAAACCTCCCGCGACCCAAGCTTTGGTTGCGACCCACCAGTTGAGAATCGCTGATGTAAAGGATCTTATGCCTTGGTAACATGGTAACATGTGCACCTACTTTCAAATAAGGTTTACCAAAAAGTATGATTCTGGTGCTTAATCAAATACCTCAAAAAGATACTGTTCAGTGAGTGTAAACAAGAGCGGGGTGAGCACATGGTGATCTCGGGGTGAGCACATGGTGAGCACATGGTGATCTCGGGGTGAGCACATGGTGATAGCACAGTTACTGGCATCAACAGGGTTGCTTCCTAAACTTAACTACTGGCACCAGGGTTGCTAGCTCATAACATTCAAGGAAGATTCACAGCATATCAGCTCACCATGAAATAATGGTTAAAATAAGGTCCAGGAAAGAGATGCTATTGGCCAATACGTGGCGGTGCCGTCCGGTGGGAACGACACTCGATGACCGAAGCCTGCCGGGATCCTGGCTTCCCGCCACTGTCTGCGAGTGCTGACGTTTGGCTGACGTTATCCCTCTAACGGTCCTCACGGTGTGCTGGCCGACAGGTCGGCTCCACTAAGAGTAAAATAAGCGTCCGGCTGCTAAACACGGACCTCCTAAACAGGACCTGTAGTAAATTAACACTGCCTTCAACACCTACAAGAGTACCAAGTCTCTTGTTCAGAGTCAGCTCTACTGATGGAAGAGCAACACCTACAAAATGGACTTCTTGTCTGTATATTTTAATGTGGACAGGTTCTAGTAAATGAACAGTGACTACAAACACCAGACTGTTGAGATCTACTGAGAAAACAGAAGACACTGGGAAAAAAGGCCACTCAAACAGTTTGCATGATATAATAATTACAACCAGCAAGGAACTGGAATGATTGATCAGCTCTTGCAAATATAACGGGAAGAATACTGGAGGTATAACACGAGTAACTATACTGAACACCAATTGCAAGTAATTAATGTAATGAATGACTCATTCTAAAGATTGCTTCATTCTATAGCTGTGCTAGTGCAGAACAGAGAAATAAGACTACTTCCTTCCTTTGCAGAAAGACACCGTGAGACACGTAAACATTTAAGGCAGAGCCGACTCAGAGCTGGCGGATGTGCTGCTGTCTTATAGTGTTCCAGGGACACCAATAACAACCAGCAGCAGTTGTCACACACACAATCCACTACTCCTCCTGCCACACACACACAATCCACTACTCCTCCTACCACACACACACAATCCACTACTCTTCCTGCCACACACACAATCCACTACTCCTCCTGCCACACACACACAATCCACTACTCCTCCTGCCACACACACACAATCCACTACTCCTCCTACCACACACACACAATCCACTACTCTTCCTGCCACACACACAATCCACTACTCCTCCTGCCACACACACAATCTACTACTCTTCCTGCCACACACACAATCCACTACTCCTCCTGCCACACACACACAATCCACTACTCCTCCTACCACACACACACACAATCCACTACTCTTCCTGCCACACACACAATCCACTACTCCTCCTGCCACACACACACAATCCACTACTCCTCCTGCCACACACACACAATCCACTACTCCTCCTACCACACACACACAATCCACTACTCTTCCTGCCACACACACAATCCACTACTCCTCCTGCCACACACACAATCTACTACTCTTCCTGCCACACACACAATCCACTACTCCTCCTGCCACACACACACAATCCACTACTCCTCAAGCCACACACACACAATCCACTATTCCTCCTGCCACACACACACAATCCACTATTCCTCCTGCCACACACACACAATCCACTACTCCTCCTGCCACACACACACAATCCACTACTCTTCCAGTCACACATACAATCCACTACTCCTCCTGCCACACACACAATCCACTACTCTTCCTGTCAGACACACAATCCACTACTCTTCCTGTCACACACACAATCCACTACTCTTCCTGTCACACACACAATCCACTACTCCTCCTGCCACACACACAATCCACTACTCCTCCTGCCACACACACACAATCCACTACTCCTCCTGCCACACACACACAATCCACTACTCCTCCTGCCACACACACACACAATCCACTATTCCTCCTGCCACACACACACAATCCACTACTCTTCCTGCCACACACACAATCCACTACTCCTCCTGCCACACACACAATCCACTACTCCTCCTGTCTCACACACACAATCCACTACTCCTCCTGCCACACACACACAATCCACTACTCCTCCTGCCACACACACACAATCCACTACTCTTCCTGCCACACACACAATCCACTACTCTTCCTGTCACACATACAATCCACTACTCCTCCTGCCACACACACAATCCACTACTCTTCCTGTCACACACACAATCCACTACTCTTCCTGTCACACACACAATCCACTACTCTTCCTGTCACACACACAATCCACTACTCCTCCTGCCACACACACAATCCACTACTCCTCCTGCCACACACACACAATCCACTACTCCTCCTGCCACACACACACAATCCACTACTCCTCCTGCCACACACACACAATCCACTACTCTTCCTGCCACATACACAATCCACTACTCCTCCTGCCACACACACAATCCACTACTCCTCCTGCCACACACACAATCCACTACTCCTCCTGCCACACACACAATCCACTACTCCTCCTGCCACACACACAATCCACTACTCCTCCTGCCACACACACAATCCACTACTCCTCCTGCCACACACACCATCATAAACTACTGCAGCATGTCTGTCCACTGCTAAACTGCATTAGTAAAACCACTCTTTCTCGACTCCAGATCTACGTTCTGTACAAGCATGCACACACGCACTCACACACACTCGTGCATGCACTCACACACAAACACAAACACACACACCACCCCTACACTACCACTGCATATCTGTCCTGAACTGCAATAGTAAAATGTGAGTAAAACCCATCCACCCTCTCTCTCTCCCTCTCCTCCCTCTCTCCCTCCCTCTTTCCCTCTCTCCCTCTCTCTCCCTCCCTCTTTCCCTCTCTCCCTCTCCTCCCTCTCCCTCCCTCTCTCTCTCTCTAACCCTCTCCCTTTCTCACTCCCTCTTTCCCTCTTTCCCTCTCTCCCTCTCTACCTCTTTCACTCTCCTCCCTCTGCCTCCTCTCTCTTGCTCCCTCTTTCCCTCTGTCCCTCTCCCTGTCCCCGTCCCTCTCTCCCCCTCTCCCTCTCCCTCTCTCCTCCTGATCTATCTGCTGATTCAGCTATACAGTCAGTCTCACCCTGCACCCCATCCCACTCACTGTAAATCACATGGCAGTGGGACCATTAAATTAGCTACAGGGTGCCCTCTCTGCACGCGCACAGACACACACACACACACACACACACACACACACACACACACACACACACACACACACACACACACACACACACACACACACACACACACACACACACACACACACACACACAACCACAATGAAACTACTACTCCCAGTGCAGTGCTTCTAAATCATCATGGATTAAATTATATCAATACCTGAATGACTGAATCGAAGGACTGCATAATACAATCAGTGCAATGTAGAAATGCTGACTAGAGTAACTGTTTCAACTCCACTCAATCAGTATGGTCCTATGTTAGTTAGAGGGGGTAACACCCCCCCCCCCCCCCCCCGGTGGAGAGCATTTGGCTTAGCGTACCCATAAAATCACACGCAGATAGAGACACATGCTACGTAGCCAGCTAGCCACTGACTTACCAACTGTGTGGTTCTGGTGTGAGTTGCTGGTGAAGCGCTAATGAGAATCCAAAAAAGCTGCCGGTCTCCCCCTCCTTGGTCAGAGTCATGCTAGTATCCAGGTTGAATCCTGCAACAGTCAGGAAATAGACGGAGAGAAGGAGAGAATGGAGAAGAAGACCCCAGCGCTGTGAAAGAGAGACCGAGAATCCATGTCTCAGATGTGGTGCCATAGTCCTGGAGAATGAGTAGGTCCCTCAGAAGAGCAGGTCCCTCAGCAGAGCAGAGCAGGTCCCTCAGCAGAGCAGAGCAGAGCAGGTCCCTCAGCAGAACAGAGCAGAGCAGGTCCCTCAGCAGAACAGAGCAGATCAGGTCCCTCTCAGCAGAACAGAGCAGAGCAGCCTCTGTTCAGTTACAGATTAACAAAGAGTTCTATATTCTCTGTGTTTTAATTTAATGCTTTTTGGAGAAAGAAAAAGGATAAGTGCTGCTTGACTCTCCTCTTCTGGCTTGGTTGATATTTCCCTTGTTTCCTTTTCTCACTCTCTTTCTGTTCTCTCCTCCTACGTCTTCTGCTGTCAGTCTGCGGAGCAGCCTGAGAAAATGTGGCTGTGTGAGCCAGCTTGTGTGTGAGAGAGTGTGTGTGGTGTGCGTATACCTCCCCCTCCTCTGCTGTGTGACTGAGAGAGACAGAGGACAAGTGCCTTGAATAGCCCGCTCACTCCTCCCCCCCTCCCCATACTCTTTCAATCTCTCTCTCTCTCTTTCTGCCCTTTCTCTCTCTCTCTCTCTCTCTCAGCTGACATCAACACTCAAGGGACTGCTGCCAAAATACCAGGCAAGGTTGTCAAGATACTTGGACCCAATTGAATCAGAAAAGAATGAAAAGAAAGCAGCCATTTTTTTTTTATCTGTTAAACTCACAGTGTCCAAAAGGCATCCATCCCCTTCAGTAAATGGAACAGGTGCTTGGATATCTGAACAGAAGACAAGAGGACCAGGAGTTCTGGCAGGAGAACACGGTTGATCAATAACATGAACTTAAGCGCTTCTTTTTTTCTTCTTCTTTGAACAAAAAAAAAAAAGAAAACATGAAATGTAGACCTGGAGTCCTTTAATTAAACTTCCAGTAATCCAAAATGTTAAAAAAAAAACAAGGGAAAAATGACATTTCTAAAATATTGAAATTGAAGATAGCTGTTAGCTGCTAGAGTAACAGGGTGATCAATAATGCTCTAGAGATTATTTTTCTTTCAGAGAACCTGCATGGAATCTGGGCTGGAGTCCAAAAACTTGCAGTGATCTGGAATGAACCTCCCAGACAATGGAGCACGGTAATGTGCACAGTGACCCAGGAAACCTAAGAACAAACCTGTGAGGGGATCAAACGGAGAGTGACAGAAGTATATGTGCTGTGGCAGGAAAATGTGACCAGAGTTCGGAGTAACATAATTGAGAGAATTGAAGACATTGAGTAGAGTACATCAAAGCAAAAATATCTAATCTGAGTAGAGTAGAGTAAATTACCATAGGCTTGTCTTTTTCTTTAAATCTAAATTACTGTTGAACACCAGACTAATAAACTCCCTTGACATAAAACGTATTTGTCATATTTTAACAGACAACAACAATAGACTGTGAAGCAATGTGACTTCCTATAGCCTGGCTAAAAGCTACCGTCTTAGATTACACCGTGCCCACCCATGCTCTGCCACACCAAAGTCCCATATCTAGTCAGTCATGCCCTCACAGCATTGTCCACATTGTGGAAACTTTGTACCAGCCCGGTCACAGCTGTTCTGGACCAGCTGATTCCTGTCCTCCTGTCACTGTGTTTCTATACAACCTGAGTCCCAAATTACACCCTATTTTCTACATAGTGCAGTACATTTGGTCAAAATTGGTACACTATGTAGGGTATAGGGTGCGATTTGGGATGGAGCCTACAGCTGTCTTGAGGTTACGTATACCCCCTCTGAGGCTAGTTAGTCACCTTCTTCTGATACCTTCTCACACCTTCTTACACAAACACCCACATGAGATACTGGGTTTAGGAATTGTTCATATGTATCGTAAAAACTGTATTGGATATCGACAACAATCGGTTAAGTGAGAAAGCGAGCCCATGTCAAAACAAACCCATATAAAAAAGGGGGGAAATCTTCGTAAACATATGTTTTTTTTAAATCAAGATCTATAATTTCCTCAGCTGAATATGAACAGCATTTATGTGTCATAGACTACAGTGGTAAATGTAATACTCACTGATGATTCACTGGGTGATCTGGAACAGTCATAGATGTTTACCCTCACTCAGCTCTCAGCCCTGAGATCATCGTTCTCACGTGAACTGCTTGGCATCACAGAGGAACTCCCACATAGCAGAATAAAGCAAGCCAAGCACGGGGGTCCTAGCCTGCACTAAACTAGCGGCTGGCTGGCTATGGTAGCTACATGGCTTGGCTGCTGCTCTTGTTGCCCTCTTCTGCCCTGAGGTGGTGTAGGAGGGAAGTTAACAGACCCGTATGAGAGCATATCAGTTGCCATCTTCTGCCCTGAGATGGTGTAGGAGGGAAGTAAACAGACCCGTATGAGAGCATATCAAGGCTATGTCTGTAGATAAAGTAGGTCTTCCTGTAATGCAGGTAGAAGGTAAAAAGTTATTTCTTCATACACTTACACAGTTTAAACAGTAGCTATAGACTTACCGTAGCTGTATGTCTCTTCAATCCATACAGTATATCACACCGTGAACTTATATGCATTTAGATAAAACATTTTATGTACAGTTGAAGTCGGAAGTTTACATACACTTAGGTTGGAGTCATTAAAACTCGTTTTTCAACCACTCCACAAATGTCTTGTTAACAAACTATAGTTTTGGCAAGTCGGTTAGGACATCTACTTTGTGCATGACACAAGTAATTTTTCCAACAATTGTTTACAGACAGATTATTTCACTTATAATTCACTGTATAACAATTCCAGTGGGTCAGAAGTTTACATACACTAAGTTGACTGTGCCTTTAAACAGCTTGGAAAATTCCAGAAAATTATGTCATGGCTTTAGAAGCTGCTGATAGGCTAATTGACATCATTTGAGTCAATTGGAGGTGTACCTGTGGATGTATTTCAAGGCCTACCTTCAAACTCAGTGCCTCTTTGCTTGACATCATGGGAAAATCAAAAGAAATCAGCCAAGAGCTCAGAAAAAATTGTGGACCTCCACAAGTCTGGTTCATCCTTGGGAGCAATTTCCAAACGTCTGAAGGTACCACGTTCATCTGTACAAACAATAGTACGCAAGTATAAACACCATGGGACCACACAGCCATCATACCGCTCAGGAAGGAGACGTGTTCTGTCTCCTAGAGATGAACATACTTTGGTGGAAAAGTGCAAATAAATCCCAGAACAACAGCAAAGGACCTTGTGAAGATGCTGGAGGAAACAGGTACAAAAGTATCTATATCCACAGAAAAACGAGTCCTATATCGACATAACCTGAAAGGCCGCTCAGCAAGGAAGAAGCCACTGCTCCAAAACCACCATAAACAAGCCAGACTATGGTTTGCAACTGCACATGGGGACAAAGATCGTACTTTTTGGAGAAATGTCCCCTGGTCTGATGAAACAAAAATAGAACTGTTTGGCCCTAATGACCATCGTTATGTTCGGAGGAAAAGGGGGATGCTTGCAAGCCGAAGAACACCATCCCAACCGTGAAGCACGGGGGTGGCAGCATCACGTTGTGGGGCTGATTTTGCTGCAGGAGGGACTGGTGCACTTCACAAAATAGATGGCGTAATGAGGCAGGAAAATTATGTGGATATATTGAAGCAGCATCTCAAGACATCAGTCAGGAAGTTAAAGCTTGGTCGCAAATGGGTCTTCCAAATGGACAATGCATACAATGCATATTATTGATACCCAAGCATACTTCCAGTTGTGGCAAAATGGCTTAAGGACAACAAAGTCAAGGTATTGGAGTGACCATCACAAAGCCCTGACCTCAAATTTGAGGGCAGAACTGAAAAAGCGTGTGCGAGCAAGGAGGTCAACAAACCTGACTCAGTTACACCAGCTCTGTCAGGAGAAATGGGCCAAAATTCACCCGACTTATTGTGGGAAGCTTGTGGAAGGCTACCTGAAACGTTTGACCCAAGTTAAACAATTTAAAGGCAATGCTACCAAATACTAATTAAGTGTATGTAAACTTCTGACCCACTGGCAATGTGACGAAAGAAATAAAAGCTGAATTAAATCATTCTCTCTACTATTATTCTGACATTTCACATTCTTAAAATAAAGTGGTGATCCTAACTAACCTAAAACAGGGAATTTTTACTAGGATTAAATGTAAGGAATTGTGAAAAACTGAGTTTAAATGTATTTGGCTAAGGCTCCACACCCCTATCACTCCTACATATCATGGAAATAACTGTGCTGTAGTTCATGTAGGGAGTGTATTGTCTCTGAGGAAAAGAGGGTTCCAAACCAAAACAGAGGCCCCATCTACGATCACATTCCTGCACCCACATAGTGCTTCTCTGGACCACTGCTCTGAGACAGATGTAGTCATAATACCTCCATCTATTTATTTTGTCAAGTTATAGGCCTGAGCTCCAAAATGCAGCAGTGACACACCTTAGGAATTATAAACGCAATTCACAACAACAACATCTGACTGTCCTCTCTGCGCTTTGCAGTGGTGGGCAACTGTTTTGCTGAAATTGGCTAATAAGAAAGTGTTCCATTTGTCTATATACACATTAGTTACACAATACATGAAAAGGTAACGCAAAAGACGAAAAGCAAAACACAACCATTTGAAACAAACACATTCTTCAGTAAAAAGGTCCTTTAACTTCTACTTGGTCACAATCCCGGATCCGGGAGCACCCTCATCAGTAAAAAAGCTGACTAGCATAGCCTAGCATAGCGCCACAAGTAAATACTAGCATCTAAATATCATGAAATCACAAGTCCAAGACACCAGATGAAAGATACACATCTTGTGAATCCAGCCATCATTTCTGATTTTTAAAATGTTTTACAGGGAAGACACAATATGTATTTCTATTAGCTAACCACGATAGCAAAAGACACAACTTTTTTTTCCCACCATTTTTTTACTGCATAGGTAGCTATTACAAATTTGACCAAATAAAGATATAAATAGTCACTAACCAAGAAACAACTTCATCAGATGACAGTCTGATAACATATTTATTGTATAGCATATGTTTTGTTCGAAAAATGTGCATATTTCAGGTATAAATCATAGTTTTACATTGCAGCCACCATCACAACTCTCACCAAAGCAACTAGAATAACTACAGAGAGCAATGTGAATTACCTAAATACTCATCATAAAACATTTATGAAAAATACACAGTGTACAGCAAATGAAAGACAAAGATCTTGTGAATCCAGCCAATATTTCAGAATTTTTAAGTGTTTTACAGAGAAAACACAATATAGCATTATATTAGCTTACTACAATAGCCAACCACACAACAGCATTGATTCAAGCCAACAATAGCGATAACGAATAAACCAGCAAAAGATATAAATTTTTTCACTAACCTTCTCAAACTTCTTCAGATGACAGTCCTATAACATCATATTACACAATACATATAGAGTTTGTTCGAAAATGTGCATATTTAGCGGCACAAATCGTGGTTATACAATGAGAATAGTAGCCAAGCTGCAAAGAAAATGTCGGGAGAAATCTTGGGAGAGGCACCTAATCTAATCAATAACTAATCATAAACTTGACTAAAAAATACAGGTTGGACAGCAAATGAAAGATACATTAGTTCTTAATGCAACCGCTGTGTTAGATTTTTTAAATTAACGTTACTACGACATACAGCGTGTGTTAAAGCGAGACCGCACCGAAATTAATGGCGGAATAGTAGGTCAACATTTTTCAACAGAACAACGAATTAACTTCATAAATAGTTCTTACTTTTTGATGAGCTTCCATCAGAATCTTGGGCAAGTTGTTCTTTGTCCAGAATCATCGATGCTCGGTTGTAGATTGCCGTCTTCAACTTAGGAATTAGCAGCAAACATTAGCTATGTGGCCCAGACGTGCCCAACTCACTATAACGCAGCACAAAGAAATATCCGAAAATCGCAATATACTGATATAAACTGATATAACTCGGTTTAAAATAACTACATTATGATGTCTTTAACACCTATATCGAATAAAATCAGAGCCGGATATATCTAAGGCCTATAACGAGAGCTTTTCCGAATGCAATCCTGAGGTCTGTCTCGCGTCATGGCGAACGTTGAAAAGAGTGCACCCCACGTTCCAAGACCATTTATATGGCCTCAGATCTGCCTAGCAACTCCATTCCAATTCTCACTGCTTGCTGACATCTAGGGGAAGGCGTATGCAGTGCATGTCGACCAATAGAATACATGCAAATTAATAAACTGACCCTGGAACAGATTGCCTGATTTCAGATTTCTCACTTCCTGACAGGAAGTTTGCTCCAACTTGAGTTCTGTTTTACTCACAGATATAATTCAAACGGTTTTAGAAACTAGAGAGTGTTTTCTATCCAATAGTAATAATAATATGCATATTGTACGAGCAAGAATTGAGTACGAGGCAGTTTAATTTGGGAACGAATTTTTACAAAGTGAAAACAGCACCCTCTATTGAGAAAAGGTTTTAACATCCGCCTGAACTGCCCCAGAGGCACCAAAATCCACTAACTTAAAGGGAAAGTTATCTGCTAGACCCTATTTGGGGCGGCAGGTAGCCTAGTGTTTAGAGCGTTGGGCCAGTGATCGAAAGGTTGCTAGATCGTTCTTAACTGACTTGCCTAGCTAAATAAAGGTTAAATAAAAATGTGGGGTGTTTTTCCAGTCCCCCAACATAATTATGAGTGATGAGAGGGTGTTTCAGACATAATTCTGTACTATACTGTGGCTGTATTTATTTATTTTTTCACAATGGGAGAGTTCAACCAATGACGTCATTGGTTGATTAAGCCTGTTGTCTGATCTAAAAATGAAGGAATCATATTTCTGTAGCAATTATTGTGGCCTTTGTGTTTCACCGACTGCACAATCATGCAGCGAGTGTATATATGGTTGTCCTTGTTCAACAGCACATTTGGTCTCAACGATGTTTCTATCTGCCAGGGCATTGCAGGATATCTAAGTTTCCCTGGCTTTGAAAAGACTACAGCCCAACGGGAGTCCTAAATCCTTGTTCCCACTTTTCAAAATGGGGGCGGTGCTGGTTTACAGGTTCACAGGAGCTATGTTACCGTGCGCTGTCGATCCGAGACTGCTAAATAATTAGCAATGGCTGTTTCTAACAATTCCTCTTTTCAAGTAGAGCTGGATGATGAAACAGGACTCTGGAGGGTAAATTACAAACAAGTAAGTTGTTTTGCTGTCGGTAGCTAGCTAGCAATATAAGCTCTCTTTTAACCGAGGCAGTGTTGTTCAGTACAGTACAATTTAGTGATTTATTTGGCCATAACGGGGCTTGCCCGTACCACTACAAGCCAAGATAGCCAAGTTTAGCTAGCTACCTGTGTTGTTTGCTATACCTAAAATGTACTGTAGTCTAACTTTATAGCTAGATAGCTAACTAGCCTAGCTAGCCTCAGTGCCTCTCATTAGGAGCAAAACTGGGTAAATATATTGATGACGATGGCGGAGAGTAAAGGAATGACTTTGGCTTTATGACTCATAATCTTGAAGTAACTACACCTTTGTGTTGTAACTAGCTAACTAACGTGTCCGTGAGATGTCTCATGTTAGAAGTCCATGCTGCTACAGTAGGAATACAGGCAGTACACAACTATTTCCCATGAATGTATAATAGCGTTTTCGTCTTTCTATCACAGACAATATCACTTGGGTACAAAGAAGTTGATGACTCTCAAGAGAAGTTGTGAAAGGTCCCATAACAACAAACACCCTTTGTATCAAAGTGACTCTGAACACCTCACTGCACCACCCACGCACACCATATGCAAGTATTCCCTTTATCAGGTTTCAGGTAAGACCCATGTGCAGACTGTGTTTAAGTGCCAATGTTTATTGCAACAACAGGGGCAGGCAAACGACAGGTCAAGGCAGGCAGGGGTCGATAATCCAGAGCAGTGGGGAAAAGGTACAGGACGGCAGGCAGGCCTAGGGTCAGGTCAGGCAGAGGTCAGTAATCCAGAGCAGAGTCCGAAAGATACAGAATGGCAGGCAGGCTTAGGGTCAGTGCAGGCAGAATGGTTAAAACCAGGAAAACTAGAAAACAGGAACTAGAGAAAAACAGGAGCACGGGAAAAACACTGGTAGGCTTGATGAAACAAAACGAACTGGCAACAGACAAACAGAGAACACGGGTATAAATACATTGGGGATAACGGGGAAGATGGGTGACACCTGGAGGGAGGTGGAGACAAGCACAAAAAACAGGTGAAACAGATCAGGGTGTGACAAGTACATGTCTTGAATATCACAATGAATTGATCAAGATGTCAACACTTTATTGGTTTCTGATGCAGCTGGAAACATTTAGTCACTTGTCAGCACACTTGTGATATAAAACATCATTATATACATACTCTATTTACAACAGCTTGCAAAATCTATGCCACAATTCAGTTGTGAGCATACTAGGCATTCTATATTATACTACAACGTCAGTCTAATTGAATATGGACGTTGTGTTGGTTGAATGTTCCAGGCAGGATCCAGAATGTTCTTCAGCTGGTGAACCTCTTCTTGTGTTGGGTAATGGCAGCTGGTTTAGCAGGTTTTGGCGCTGTGGGGATGTTGGCAGGGATATTGGATTTAGGGAGCTGTGATTCTGGCTCCTTGCAGACAAGTGGCTGGTCCTTTCTGCACTCCACAACCAGGTGAACAAGCTTCTCGTACACTTTCTTCAAATCAAATCAAATTAAATTTTCACATGCGCCGAATACAACAGGTGTACCTTACCGTGAAATGCTTACCTACAAGTCCTTAACCAACAATTAGTTCAAGAAATAGAGTTAAGAGTTAAAGTGACTATGGATAGATAATAAACAGTGAGTAGCAGTAGTGTATAAACAAAGGGTGGGGTGTCCTTGTAAATAGTCCGGGTGGCCATTTGATTAATTGTTCAACAGTCTTATGGCTTGGGGGTAGAAGCTGTTAAGGAGCCTTCTGGATCTAAACTTGGCACTCCGGTACTGCTTGCAGTGCGGTTGCAGAGAGAACAGTCTGACTTGGGAGACTCCTACAATTTTTTGGGGCTTCCTCTGACTCAGCCTAGTATATAGGTCCTGTAAATCAGGAAGCTTGGCCCCAGTGATGTACTGGGCCGTACGCACTACCCTTTGTAGAGCCTTACGGTTGGATGCCAAGCAGTTAACATCACAGCCAGTGATGCAACTGGTCAGGATGCTCTCGATGGTAATTCTTGTGAATGTTGACTTGTTTAAAGGTCTTGCTCAAATCGGCTACGGAGAGCGTGATCACACAGTTGTCCGGAATAGCGGGTGCACTCATGCATGCTTCAGTATTGCTTGCCTCGGAGCGAGCATAAAAGGCATTTAGCTTGTTTGGTAGGCTCACGTCACTGGGAAGCTCGCGGTTGTGTTTCCCTTTGTAGTCCGTAATAGTTTGCAAACCCTGCCACATCTGACGAGCGTCAGAGCCGGTGTTCTAGGACTCAATCTTAGTCCTGTATTGACGCTTTGCCTGTTTGATGGTTTGTCTGAGGCAATTGTGGGATTTCTTATAAGCGTCCGGATTAGTGTTCTGCTCCTTGAAAGAGGCAGCTCTAGCCTTTAGCTCGGTGCAGATGTTGCCTGTAATCCATGGTTTCTGGTTGGGATATGTACATCCAGTCACTGTGGAGACTACGTCGTCGAGGCGATAATTGATGAAGCCGGTGACTGAGGGGTTATACTCCTCAATGCCATTGGATGAATCGCGGAACATATTCCAGTCTATGCTAACAAAACAGTCCTGTAGCGTAGCATCCGCGTCATCTGACCATTTCTGTATTGAACGAGTCATTGGTGCTTTAGTTTTTGCTTGTAAGCAGGAATCAGAAGGATAGAATTATGGTCCGATTTGCCAAATGGAGAGCAAGTGAGAGCTTTGTATGGGTCTCTGTTTATGGAGTAAACGTGGTCTAGAGTTTTTTTCCCCTCTGGTTGCACATGTAACATGCTGGTAGAAATCAGGTAAAACAGATTTAAGTTTGCCTGCATTAAAGTCTCCGGCCACTAGGAGCACCTCTTCTGGATGAGCATTTTCTTGTTTGCTTATGGCCTTATACAGCTCGTTGAGTGTGGTCTTAGTGCCAGCATTGGTTTGTTGTGGTAAATAGACGGCTACGAAAAATATAGACTGTCCCTTGGTAGATAGTGTGGTCTACAGCTTATTATGAGGTACTCTACTTCGGCCGAGCAATACCTCAAGACTTCTTTAATATTAGACATTGCACCCCAGCTGTTATTGACAAATAGACACACACCCACGCCCCTCGTCTTACCATACGTAGCTGCTCTGTCCTGCCGATGCACGGAAAACCAAGCCAGCTCTATATTATCCATGTCGTTGTTCAGCCACGACATGAAACATAAGATATTACAGTTTTTAATGTCCAGTTGGTAGGATGGTCTTGATCGTAGATCATCCAGTTTATTCTCCAGTGATTGCACGTTGGCCAGTAGGACGGATGGTAGTGGCAGTTCACCGACAAATTCTCACAACACACCCTGACCTTCGCCCCTGTATCTCTTTTCTTCACGCGAATGACAAGGATTTAGGCCTGGTCTCGAGAAAGCAGTATATCCTTTGCGTCGGACTAATTCAAGACAAAATGGTGTCCAGAAGCTCTTTTCGGTCATAAGAGACGGTAGCAGCAACAATATCTACAAAATAAGTTACAAACAAAGTTAAAAAACTAACAAAATAGCACGGTTGGTTAAGAGCCCGTAAAACGGCAGCCATCCCCTCCAGGGCCATTATTATTTCACCACCCACTGCTTCGACCTCTTGCAGAAGATTTGTTTGTACTGCAAGTCCCCTGAAAAGACATGAAGACTGATCACAAGGATGTGTAAAACATGAAGACTAATCACAAGGATGTGTAAAACATGAAGACTGATCATGAGGATATGTAACCTTGCAATAAACCATGGTCATTTGTAAACAAAAAAGGGTATAGTAGACTGGTATGTGTTTTATTCAGAGTCAATAATGGGGCATTGAAATGGGCTATTAGCAAAGATGTGAAAAGTCGGGGCAGCTTGACTTGTAGATAGTCTAGTTTTGTATTGTTGTGTATGAGCTACAGTTGTGCTGTTGAGTAGACAAGCACTGCCAACCATAGAGTGAATAGGTTTCAGAGCCCCTGACTGCAAGGGTGTGAAAAGTTTGAGGGGCACTTGTCTGGTAGACAGTGTAGTGTATTGGTGATTTTGTTTTCTCAAAAGTGTATTGTGCTTTCATAAATAGCTTTCACTCTCCTGGCTATTTTCAAAGTCAGATGATGTTGAGCTTCAGCTTATTCCAGGCTGAAAGCTTTCATCCAATGGGTGTACAGGCTCTGTACTACTAAAGCTGGTCATCGTCATCGACAGAAGGATTATTCTGCAGGACACACAGTAGTCAGTGATTAGACAACATTTTACTACTTTGTCCCCATCAATACACACTCAAACAAGGTACTATATCCACCCAGCCCCTCATGTCAATAGATCATGCATACTAACCTTCACACACACAATACCCACTGCCAACAGACATCAGTCAGTCACCGACGCCATCTGCCCTTACTAATACCTCCTTTTCTCCAATTTAGACTAAAAGCCTTGCATGAACAATCAACTAAGCCTCCACAATACAGAGAAAACTCCAGCAGAAGTTGTAGCCTACTTGTAAACACACCAACCATGACAACAAGACACGGACCATGTTTATGCCAAACTCCAGTATATTTATTTACTCTTCATAGAGTCATGGAAAGATTTGGTTTATTTTAGTAATGTAGAAGGTGACTTACACTAGTTCCTGGTGCTGAGCTTGATGTTGATGCGTTTGCAGATGTTGATGGGATCGGACTCTAAATAGAACACATAGCCACGTTAGCATCAACCGTAGTTATTTAGCTAGCTAGCTAACGTAACCTAACGAAGCTAATGTTAGCTTGCAAAGTTACAAATCACATTGCCAGATAGCAGCTGGCTAATTACAGTGATATGATTTGGAATGTCTAGCCAGTGTATTATGAAACCTTAGATAAACAAACGTAGTTTGCTAGCTAACTAGCTAGTTAGCTAGGTAACGTTAGCTACGTTACCTCAGCTTCACTTCTTCTCTGCTGCTCTGATGTTGCCTGATCGGCTACCTTCCTTTTTTAAGTGAAGGGGAAAATCGAATAGCATCACTTTTCAACGTTCGACGACATGGCAAACCCATCAGTTCAGACTTCAGTTTCGTTTCGAAATCTTCTGGCTGAAAGTGGAGGCTACAAACACAGACATTTTGATATTTCTCACATCAACTGGATACACCTCCACGGGCTGGTACTACGTTCTGAAATTACTATGAATTGTGGATATTGTGATTTGATTACAACCAGGAAATGTAGCTGGCCCGTTTCTACTGGTGAGATGCGGAAACACTCGTATTTGCTCTAAATTTTTACGACACATATGATATTTTAACCTCTAATTCCTCCCAAACCCGGATCCGGGAGCACCCTCATCAGTAAAAAAGCTGACTAGCATAGCCTAGCATAGCGTCACAAGTAAATACTAGCATCTAAATATCATTAAATCACAAGTCCAAGACACCAGATGAAAGATACACATCTTGTGAATCCAGCCATCATTTCTGATTTTTAAAATGTTTTACAGGGAAGACACAATATGTAAATCTATTAGCTAACCACGTTAGCAAAACACACCACTTTTTTTACTCCACCATTTTTTTACTGCATCAGTAGCTATCACAAATTCGACCAAATAAAGATATAAATAGCCACTAACCAAGAAACAACTTCATCAGATGACAGTCTGATAACATATTTATTGTATAGCATATGTTTTGTTAGAAAAATGTGCATATTTCAGGTATAAATCATAGTTTACCATTGCAGCCACCATCACAACTCTCACCAAAGCGACTAGAATAACTACAGAGAGCAACGTGAATTACCTAAATACTCATCATAAAACATTTCTGAAAAATACACAGCGTACAGCAAATGAAAGACAAACATCTTGTGAATCCAGCCAATATTTCAGATTTTTTAAGTGTTTTACAGCGAAAACACAATATAGCATTATATTAGCTTACCACAATAGCCAGAAAAACAACACCATTTACCAGCAGCAAAGGTTAGCGATCGTAACAAGCAAGCAAAAGATATATAATTTGACTAACCTTCATAAACTTCTTCAGATGACAGTCCTGTAACATCATATTACACAATGCATATAGGGTTTGTTCGAAAATGTGCATATGTAGCGGCACAAATCGTGGTTATACAATGTGAGTAGTGGCCAAACTTCAAGCAATCTGTCCGGCGCCATCTTGGAGAGGCACCTAATCTAATCGAAAACTATTCATAAACTTGACTAAAAAATACAGGTTGGACAGCAAATGAAAGATACATTAGTTCTTAATGCAACCGCTGTGTTAGATTTTTAAAATTAACGTTACTGCGCATACAGCGTGCGCTAAAGCGAGACCGCACCGAAATTCATGGCGGAATTATTGTTTAACATTTGTCAACATAAATACGAATTAACAGCATAAAGACTTCTTACTATTTGACGAGCTTCCATCAGAATCTTGGGCAAGGTGTCCTTTCTCCAGAACAAACGTCTTTTGGTTGAAAGATGTCCTCTTCTCCTGTAGAAATAGCAGCTAACGCTAGCTATGTGCAGGAGAGGTGTCCAACTCGTGAAAGCGCGTGACAAAGAAATTCCAGAAAATCGCAATAAACTGATATAAACTGCTATAAGTCGGTTTAAATTAAATACCTTATGATGTCTTTAACACCTATAACGAATAAAAACATGACCGGATATATCTAAGGCCTATAACCGGAGCGTTCTAGAGCCACAGCCAGATGTCCTCCCTGCGTCAGAGCGAAGTGAAAAAAGGCCGGACACTTTGTTCCGAGGTCTTTTATAAGCTCTCAGTTCTGCCTAGCAACCCCATTTCAACTCTCACTATTCGCTGACACCCAGGGGAAGACGTATGCAGTGCATCTCAACCAATAGAAGACAGGCAGATTTATAAACAGATCTCAGAACAGCAAGAAGATTTCTGCATTCTCACATCCTCATAGGAAAAATGCTCTAACTCGAGTTCTGTTTCACTCACAGATATAATTCAAACGGTTTTAGAAACTAGAGAGTGTTTTCTATCCAATAGTAATAATAATATGCATATTGTACGCGCAAGAATTGAGTACGAGGCAGTTTAATTTGGGAACGAAATTATTACAAAGTGCAAATAGCACCCCCTATTGAGAAGAAGTTTTAATAACATATTAATGGACATGTATAGTGAAACAGAAGATATCTCCAGGGTTATAGATGATATCACCATAATCAATAACCGTAATGAATGTTGAGTGAATGATTTGTTTTCTGCTATTTAATTAACCTGTTCCTATAGAAGAAGTCTATTTGAATTATACATTTTTTAACTAACATGCTTTTTTTAAAGATAGATTTTTTGTCAATCCAGCCTTTCAACAAAGGCTTTCTGTAGGGCAATAAAGACAGATTGAAGCTCTGACACAGCCTGGTCAGCTGTGGGGGCAATAAAATACACCACTGTCATCTGCATACAGGTGACAGTATATATTTTTATTTTACAGATAAACCAATATTGTTAATGTAAATAGTGAAAAGAACCGGACAAATAATCGATCCCTGTGGGACACCCTTTGTTATGTCCAGAAAACCTGATTTAACACCATCAGTAAATACACACTCTGTTATGTCCTTAAATGCAGCTTGGTCCAGGTAAATTGATGAATGCCTCTGAATAAGTAATGAGTGATCCACAGTGTCGAAGGCTTTAGACACGTCAATAAAAAGGCCCGCACAGTGTTTCTTCTTATACAAACAATTAGGAACAACATTTTAAACCAAAGAAGTAGCAGAGATGGTGCTATGACCTGGTCTGAAACCTGACTGGTGTACATTTAGAATACATTTTGTGTTCTCTTAAGGATCCGACCATTTTTTCAATTTTCGCCTAAAATGACATACCCAAATCTGACTGCATGTAGCTCAGGACCTGAAGCAAGGATATGCATATTTTTGATACCATTTGAAAGGAAACACGTTGAAGTTTGTAGAAATGTGAAATGAATGTAGGAGAATATAACACATTAGATCTGGTAAAAGATAATACAAAGAATAACCATGCATTTTTTTTGTACCATCATCTTTGAAATGCAAGAGAAAGGCCATAATGTATTACTCCAGCCCAGGCGCAATTTCCATTTTGGCCACTAGATGGTAGCAGTGCATGTGCAAAGTCTTAGACTGATCCAATGAACCATTGTGTTTCTGTTCAAACTTTTGTATCAAGACTGCCCAAATGTGCCTAATTTGTTTATGAATAACTTTTCAAGCTCATAACTGTGCACTGTGCACACTGTGCACACTAATAGCTACTGTAAATTGGACAGTGCAGTTAGAGTAACAAGAATTTAAGCTTTCTGCCAATATCAGATATTTCTATGTCCCGGGAAATGTTCTTGTTACTTACAACCTCATGCTAATCACATTAGCCTACATTAGCTCAACCATTCCGCGAGGGACCCACCGATCCTGTTGAGGACAGAAACGCCACTCAAACTTTAGAACAGCAGACCGGTCTGGAATAGTGCGCTTGTCAAAGGTTTTTTGATACAATTTACACTTCTGGAACTATATCCATTTTAAATATTCATAAAAGCTCCATAGGCTTGAATGGGAAGTATTTGCATTTGTCACTGCTCTTACACCGTTTATGCAATCAACACCTAACCAACATTGACAGACTGACTCAATGTAGATTGCTTGTCAAAAGATTGTTGATGCTCTTATTAACACTTTTTGAATTATAACAGTTTTAAATTTGCATAAAAGCTATATAGACTTCTGCTCTTGATCCGTTTCAGCTACAAACATCAACCCAATGTTGACATGTGCAGACTGACTCAACTTAGATGGCTTCAACACAGCTTTTTGCTACCATTCCTACTTCATAAACTAGACAGCTTGTTGTATCCCCATTCATTTCCATGACAGAATGCAGGCTTCACATTCCAAACCAAAATCACTGCCATGAAACGTTGCCGAATGTTCAAACTCAAATGCATTGAGAGCTTAAACACACATTCTATGGCTTATTCTATGATGACATAGTACTCACTCTAGTCTACTATACAAACCCACTATAATAACTCCACACCTACAGTATAAACCACCCCAAATAGGTAACTTTAACAAACAAAGCCTATGAAAACCCTAGTACTACCATTGTTATTACTGCCATTACTATACTGCCATCACTACTACTAATACTATTTCACAACCATAAATACTGTACTTCAAGACGAACAAGCACACCATATTTCCTTCAATAAATGTTCTATCCTAGTTATTATTAATGATTTATCTGTTATTACAGAAAACATGAAGGAACCAATCTGGGAGACCTGGCATCAAGACATTGGCCTGGTGTTTCCTTTCAGCTGTCAAACGGCTGTAACGGTGAAAATAAACCACATGTAGTGTCAATGCCTTTAAATAAAATATACAGTATTCCAATATTCCATTATCCCTGTTCTGGGCATATCGATTTACATAGCTCATACTGTATATAAAAACAATAATGGACAAAAACTCCATCCTTTAAAAAAGTCCCGAACAGTCATTGTGATTCCCATGTAAAATAGCATTTTGAGTGACTAAAATATCTGCCATAATATTTTGGGAATTGAAATGCTATAAATTCTCTGAAGGCTAACTACCAGGAAGTTTGAAAAGACAGGTGGGCAGGGAGCTTACATTCATGAGCTTGCCTTGAGTGACAGCTCTTGAAATGCCTTTGTCAAGCAACTTGGATGCAGTGAGCAGTGTTGCAGTAAAATAATCAAAAAGCAAATTTGGTGATACACAAAGCAACTCAAACAACATTAAAATTGCATCAATAATGTCATTTTTTAATATATATATATATTTTTTTATGCATCTTCGTTTTGGAATGTCTCTTGTGATGCGGTTCACAGCAGCACTGGCGGATATGTTGACAACTGCATCAGAGTTTGGAACGACACTTTCCCTCCTTTTGTTCAATGCTGGCTGAAAATCTAGCTAGCCATTAATTAGCTAACACCAGACACAGATGAAAGGGGAAACATATAAATATCTTTGCCATAGTGTCTACTTCTGAGTCATATATGCTGACACCCTACAGTCAAAGTTTGGCACCAGTAGAGTAGCTATATAAACCCCGCCCCTCTGCAAACATACCTTGTCCGATGTTGGGTACAAGGCGGTACTTATTTAAATTAGGTAAGAGAATATCATGTTACCATTGTTGTATCCCCTTAATAATCCCGCCTCCTGAATCCAAGTGTTTGACACGGGGGAGGGGACCAGTAACTTTATGACCAAACTTGATCAATCTAGAAGCAACAATATCATTCAATTTCATGAAAAACATGATTTTGACTGTTCATGACTTTAAAAAAAAATGGTAACCTTTCTTAAACTCCAAAAGATGCTGAGAAGAATGGAAAAAAGAAAGAGATGGAAGGAATTGCAAGTCAGTGGGCTTGAGAACATTTTGAAAATATCTTGGCAGCTTAGGCTCAGAGCCCAGAATGTGTGAACAAAGCACAGTAGGGGTGGTAGAGGATGAACAATAGTTGATGGCTGGCCGAGGTGTACACAGACTAGAGACTATAGAGCTATCAGTCAGATCTGCAAGGACACCCTGTGTGTGTGTGTGTGTGTGTGTGTGTGTGTGTGTGTGTGTGTGTGTGTGTGTGTGTGTGTGTGTGTGTGTGTGTGTGTGTGTGTGTGTGTGTGTGTGTGTGTGTGTGTGTGTGTGTGTGTGTGTGTGTGACACCGTCACCCAACAACCCAACACAAGAACTCATTAGCAGTCTAGGCCACACTCACTTCAAGGGGAAAGCTTATTTTAGATGGTAGACAGTACTTAAAGCCAGGGACATTTTTTCCTGTTCCCCTCTTTATCCCCACCTCTCCACCACTGCTGCTGCAGTCAGCAATATCACTGTATTGATTAATACTAATGGTTGAGACAGGAGAGAGAAGGGGGAGGAGGTGGTTCCTGTATATCAGGGATACTTGTGATCCCGAACTGTTCAAATCCCTCGTTGGCAGAGAGAACATTTTGCAGTTTTAAAGCACATTTCCTGCAATTCTACACATTTTTGCACATATTATGTGCGTTCTTATGCCGTTCTGCCAGTTGCATCAAGAATGAAGGTAAGACCCAAGTACAGACTGTGTGAAGTAACAATGTTTATTGTAACAACAGGGGCAGGCAAACGACAGGTCAAGGCAGGCAGGGGTAGGAGCAAAGGTACAGGACTGCAGGCAGGCTCAGGGGCAAGCAGAGTGGTCAGGCAGGTGGGCCCGGAGTCAGGACAGGCAGAGTGGTCAGGCAGGTGGGCCCGGAGTCAGGACAGGCAGAGTGGTCAGGCAGGTGGGCCCGGAGTCAGGACAGGCAGAGTGGTCAGGCAGGTGGGCCCGGAATCAGGACAGGCAGAGTGGTCAGGCAGGTGGGCCCGGAGTCAGGACAGGCAGAGTGGACAGGCAGGTGGGCCCGGAGTCAGGACAGGCAGAGTGGTCAGGCAGGTGGGCCCGGAGTCAGGACAGGCAGAGTGGTCAGGCAGGTGGGCCCGGAGTCAGGACAGGCAGAGTGGTCAGGCAGGTGGGCCCGGAATCAGGACAGGCAGAGTGGTCAGGCAGGTGGGCCCGGAATCAGGACAGGCAGAGTGGTCAGGCAGGTGGGCCCGGAGTCAGGACAGGCAGAGTGGTCAGGCAGGTGGGCCCGGAGTCAGGACAGGCAAAGGTCAAAACCAGGAGGAAACTCATGGGCGAGAAAAGAGAAACTCGAAAAGGTAGGCGCTGAGACACAAAAACCGCTGGTAGGCTTGGACAAACAAGACAAACTGGCACAGACAGACAGAAAACACAGGTATAAATACCCAGGGGATAAGTGGGGAAGATGGGTGACACCTGGAGGGGGGTGGAGACGAGCACAAGGACAGGTGAAACAGATCAGGGCGTGACAAGTTGAGTATGGGGGCTGTATGTGAATCAGATTACAGATAAGCACATTGTGGTATTATGACTGGGTGGTGTCCCAGTCATGGTGTCCCTTGAATGAAACAAATGTGATTTCTTTACAATCAAGTTGGTGCTTGCAATTCTAATCAAGGGCGTTGGCAGAGTTACCTGTATAAAAATATCTCATTACCATGAGTAAGTAGGCTGGCGTGAGCAGAGGACGGCAGTGTATTATTAGTCCAAATAAGAGCAAGGTTTGAAGGCTACAGTGGGTCTGGATGAACTTGGAGACAACAGTAGTTTTGACTTGTGTCTGTGGTAACTAGTGGAAACCCCTATTTTATAGGTGGAGGTGCATTCTCCATCATACCTGCTACCAGTCAGAGCACACAAACAAATAATTCAAAAGGTTTTGGGCTAAATCATAGAGAATGATAGAGACCTCTAGCGGCCAAAAGGCTGTGTTAGCATGAGCAGCGCCATTGAGGGCTTCCACACAGATGTTCCATTATATTGCCCAGACACTCCATTGGCCGCTCTAACAATGAAAAGAAATGTCTTCAAAAAATGGAAGGCAGGGCCTCCCGAGTGGCGCAGTTGTCTAAGGCACTGCATCACTACAGACCCGGGTTCGATCACATGCTGTGCTACAGCCGGCTACGACTGGGAGACGAATGAGACGGTGCACAATTGGCACAGCGTCGTCCGGGTTAGGGGAGGGTTTGGCCCAGCATCGTCCGGGTTAGGGGAGGGTTTGGTCGGCCGGGATGTCCATGGCTCATTGCGCTCTAGTGACTCCTAGGGCGGGTCGGGCGCATGCATGCTAACTTCAGTCACTAGTTGTACAGTATTTCCTCCGACACATTGGTGCGGCTGGATTCCGGGTTAAGCGAGCAGTGTGTCAAGAAGCTGTGCGGCTTGGCAGGGTCATGTTTCGGAGGACGCATGGCTCTCGACCTTTGCCTCTCCCGAGTCTGTACGGGAGTTTCAGCTATGGGACAAGACTATAACTACCAATTGGAGAGAAAAAGTGGTAAAAAGTTTTTTTTTAATAAATAAATTGAAGGCAGTCGGGAGAAGAAAAGATCAGGTGGGGCCATTCTGCCAATGAGTGCAGATACGAATGTGAACAACCACAACAGTCCTTGCTATCCGGGATCTTTGGGACATCCCTAGCCCGTTGAAATGTAAAATGGTCAAGGTTATAGGCAGGGTAGGGACGGGACCATCCCAAGGATGCTGGAGAGCACTAACAGGCACAACTCTGATATAAAGTAATTTTTCTCCTTATATCAGTAGGCCTACACTCGTAACAACATAAGCATTACAAAACTTCTATTCAATTAAGTAAACCTCACGTAGCAAATAAGCCGTTAAATTTAGTTTGTTGATCAAATTTGACCTCTGTACAAAAACTCCTCGTTTGGTAAGCAAAAAAATAGAAAACACCACCTGCTGGAGTAGACAGCTTTTGGGCTGAGTTATCCCTCTCTGAGTTATCCCTCTCTGAGTTATCCCTCTCTGAGTTATCCCTCTCTGAGTTACCACTCTCTGAGTTATCCCTCTCTGAGTTACCCCTCTCTGAGTGATCCCTCTCTGAGTTACCCCTCTCTGAGTTATCCCTCTCTGAGTTATCCATCTCTGAGTTATCCCTCTCTGAGTTATCCATCTCTGAGTTATCCCTCTCTGAGTTATCCCTCTCTGAGTTATCCCTCTCTGAGTTATCCCTCTCTGAGTTAACCCTCTCTGAGTTAACCCTCTCTGAGTTAACCCTCTCTGAGTTACCCCTCTCTGAGTTACCCCTCTCTGAGTTACCCCTCTCTGAGTTATTCCTCTCTGAGTTACCCCTCCCTGAGTTATCCCTCTCTGAGTTATCCCTCTCTGAGTTATCCCTCTCGCTTCGCCTCTTCCTCTCTGGCTACCATCATTTTAATGTAGGAAACTGGGTGGGACTTCCAACATAATGTCTCTTTGTTTTCCAGGCCAACAGCAGGCCAACAGCAGTGCATCCCTCAAGCCATCTGGGGCATGAACATCCTGTGCCAGTGTGATCCGAGAGCGAACGTCCAGTTGTGGAGACTAAAGCACATCCATATTTTGAACATCACATATATGATTTCCCACTGTGCCCATGATAAAGTTAACTACGTTACTTTAGTTGGCTTCTTTGAGCATATGTATGTAATATAACCTATTCGGGGAGCCTAGCATGTGTGTGTATGTGTAACTATCTGGAATATTCTTGGACCATTGTCTTCCCTGAAAACAGGTACTCACACGAGGAGCAATATGAGTCCACACAATGAAGTAGCAACTGTCCCTTCCAGTGATGTGGAGCTGACCTTGGACCTGGTGCCGGTAATGATGGTCTTCATGGAGGCGGTAAGAAATAGAAATACTTTGAATTCAACATAGGGACACTTGACCTCCACCACACCAGATCCCGTGACCCAAAGCCTTGACTCCTGCACATCCATCCCTGTAGCCATTTCAAATGCCTTGATGCCCTCTTCGTTATCTATCCCCCACTTTACAGACAACTGATCGGAGGACCCCTTTTTAGCAGCGACGGAGTAACGCGCTTGGCCCTAACCACTGTTCCATAATTGCTGGCCATCAACCTCCCTCTCATAGTGTGCCAGTTGGGTTTGATGCGCTGTCCAACTTGCCTGCCGTATAGCCTCCTGCTGCTCCACCGACAGCGAACAAGCCAGACAGGATGTCTGCATGCCCCAGGTGGGCTTGTTTTTAACAATGCCGGTACAGACAGGGATGACAGGGAGGGTAGTGGTTGTTCTGGCTCAGGTTCAAGGAGACATGCCATTCCATTGAACCTGCCTCGGAGATAGAGGGTTGTAGTCTTCAGCCAAATACAGGTCCTCCATTGACTGCACCTGGTTGGGCCACAACTGGCTTCCTCCAATCACATTCCACATCCGTACGGATATTGTGAACTGCTAAAATAGGCTGCATGGCTACACTGATGAGCTCCATGGAGGCATTTGCATGTGGCAGAGAGAATCCCCTGGTCACCTATAGAGACCTGCCAACAGGAAGTGGTCACCTATAGAGACCTGCCAAAAGGAAGTGGTCACCTATAGAGACCTGCCAACAGGAAGTGGTCACCTATAGAGACCTGCCAACAGGAAGTGGTCACCCATAGAGACCTGCCAACAGGAAGGAGGTTAAGTGACACATGCCTTTCAATGCATGACTTTGAAGACCTTGAAATGCATTTGTTTGTAAGAAATGTGCTATATAAATAAAGTTTAATTTGATTGATAACATTACAGCTGTAGAATATGAATATACTGTCATTTTCATGAGGACAAGTGCAGTTTTTCCATAAACTTATAATTGATAACTTAGTGGAAAGGATCCTATAAATCAAGACTGAATGTACCACTCCAAATAAATACTGTGCCTTTGTCTCTGGTCATGCATCTACAGTACAGGCTAGATGTATTAACAAAGTCAATTCTGAATGTCAATAGATTTTTTGATTCATTCTCATCAATGACAACATTCTAGAACTGAGTTATCACTCATCTAAGTCTGGTATCCGGGGTAATCTGGTTAATGATTATATACTTGATTAATTAAGTAGCTCTTTCCTTGTAGAATGTTGACAGCTGTATAGAACACATTGTATTGCTAAGATGCTCAAACTTAACTTAATAGCTACACTCACTGAGACAGGATAAACATTATCCCTCATGCTGGCCCTGACCAAACTGGTAAATTGCCCATCACTATAGCTGCACTTCTCAACATGGCCAGACTGAGAGTGGTCTCCCCCCCTTTTAAGCTCATCCTTGAAAAATGCCATAAGGTCTGAAATAAACACCAAAGTCGACATACTGTACAAACAATTGAATTATTTTTTGATCTACTGCTCTGCGAACTAGCTAGCTAAAGTGTAGTCAGTGGCTACTGTAGATACACTGAGAAAGGGGACTGAAGAGGTTCAACACGTTATTCCATTCATGTCAACACAGCACATGGATTCATCATGGATTGGGGACAGGTCTCTGGTCGCGCTGGTGAATGGTAGATGACATTGTCAGTTAGAAATGAGGTGCTGCAGCTTCCTGCTAAATTTGTATTCTTGCTGCGGCCTTTTCTGTTGTTAATTATTTCACATTTTTGAGTAAATTGAGGCAAATATATTGATAAAACTGACCTTGTCCGAGAGATAATTACATGGTTATCATAATGTCACACCAAGGTAAGCCTAAACCAAACACATACTTAAACACATACAATAAGTGTTTGTAAAATTCACTATAGCTGTGTTCAAATACTCATACTAACAAACTGTATACCACATACTTAATGAGTATATACTACCTACTATATACTATTAGTTCATTTTAGTATACTGTGAACGAACGGTATCCTTTCAGTTGAGTGTACTAGCGGTACAAACATTATTGGGCACAGTCAACAGCACAAAGGTCAAGAAGGTAGAGACAACAATACATCATACAAAGCAGCCACAACTGTCAGTAAGAGCGTCCATGATTGAGTCTTTGAATGAAGAGATTGAGATAAAACTGTCCAGGGATAAACCAACAAGTGATATATGTTTCAGTAAGTTTGGATTTTTTGCATATATAGTAATGGTTATCAACTGTACTGCAGGGATGGAACGTAAGTAGCAAAAAAATAGAGGTTGTGGTGGCAGCTGCAGAGAGATATTTGGGTGTGAGACTTCAGAAGAGTTACAGGGTGTGTTAAGCAGTGGTGTCCCATCTTTTCAGGCTGTTGGCCTGAAGTAGGACTAAATAGATTGAAATAGTGGAGTATGGTATGTTGTGAGTGTAGTGTTAGATGGTTTGGTATTTGTTGTATTTTTTATAATTTTTTATTGTATACTGCAGCCTAGTATGTGGCAGTAATGCAACATTTATTGGATGCCAACCTCCGTTAAAACTCATTTAGGCTCCTGAGTGGTGTAGCTGTCTAAGGCACTGCATCTCAGTGCAAGAGGTGCCACTAGAGTCCCTGGTTCAAATCCAGGCTGTTTCACATCCGGCTGTGATTGGGAGTCCCATAGGGCGGTGCACAATTGGCCCAGCATCGTCCGGGTTTGGCTGGTGTAGGCCGTCATTGTAAATAAGAATTTGTTCTTAACTGACTTGCCTCGTAAAATCATTGGTTACATTTTAAAAAGAAGAAGACGAAGAAGATCACGTGGTACAAGTCTCTTCCGCATTTGGTGGTCTCGTGACAACAGCTTTGAGTTCTGATAGCTTGCTAAATTAAAATATCTCTGATTAAAACAACTGAACGAACAACAAAGTAAAAATGCTTTCTCGTTTATTAAAGGAGCACCAATCCAAGCAGAACGAACGAAAAGAACTTCAAGGTGAGAGGAAAGAAGGTATCGTGCGAAACTGAAGTTGTCTGATTAGCTAGCGATAGTTATGCTAAAACAATACTACTAAATATAGCTAGCTAACTAATTTGCGAGCAGCAACGTTGAGCTTGTTCGAGTTAAGTTACTTGTGTTCCCTAACCTAGACTGACACAAAGGCAGTCAACTGTTGGAAATGCATGAGATGGGACAAGTATTGTGAATTTCGTGACTAACTGCATGTATAACTAGCTTATTTTAACTAGTAAATGGCCGTTCACACCAAGGTCGATAACTAACTATAACGATATATTATACATAACTATGACACGTTGGCGAGCATCCACACTAGAGGAGAGTGTATTGTTATACAGTACTGTCAATCAACTTATCAAAACCTCCTATTGCTCGCTGTAGGCCTATGAATAAGGTGGTAACACAGACCATTCAGTGCTTCCGGGTGTGTTAGTTGCCATAGTGACTTTTTCCTCCTTCCAAATCAAATTTTATTGGTCACATATACATATTTAGATGTTATTGCAGGTGTAGTGAAATGATTGTGTTCCTAGCTCCAACAGTGCAGTAGTATCTAACAATTCACAACAATACACACAAATCTTTGGGTTTTAACGGCAGTTGGGTATCCAATATGCTGCATTACCCCCCCCCCCCCCCCCCCCCAACTGGATTATAATATACATCCATTATACTTGGGGGTATATATTCCCTGAATAGGTTAGCTGTAGTTGAGAGGCAGCAGAGAGGCCAGGTGTATAGTTGCTCAAGAAGCCTGCTGTAACCAAAGTTAGAAACATATATGCAACACATCATTCATTAGCTAAACATTAGGCATAATACTGCAGTGAATAGGCTATAGGCCTACCCAATGAATTTCCACAGTGAAAGATAAAAAGATAATTTAAAAAAGCGCATTATGAGATGACAGGCAGCCTAGGATAGGCTACACTGCGTAGGCTCCCCAGGCTGCGCTCTCAGTTCATGTGGGGTTCATATGGGGCTCAAATCTCCCCAATTTATTAAGCTTTTTAAGGACAAGAACATTTTTTTTTTTTTTCACCTTTATTTAACCAGGTAGGCTAGTTGAGGACAAATTCTCATTTACAACTGTGACCAAATGTTCATACCTAGGCCATAACAACACAATGTAATAATGCATATATTTTTTGCAGTGAATGTCATTTCAATAACCCTGTGTTCTGAATGCATGTTTCATTCCCAAATAATAAAAATCTGATCGGCAACCATTTGGGTCAGTAAATTGTATTTTCTAGACAGTTTACAAGGTCCAGAAAGGCACATTAGCAACCAGTCAGTGTGTATTTTGTCAGGATGTTATCAGCGTTAACAGATACTATTGGTAAATATGTGCTGTTTGTTGTGGATTATAATTCTCCCAAAATGTCCTAGAATTAATGTTGCCAACAATATGCTCACATGTCTAGTTGCCCAGGCAAGTTTACTGTGCGCTCCTCTCTCCTCTCCAAGCAGCCTCGCACACCTAGAACTAAGAACACTTCAATGGAAGTGTCCCTTCATTGGAGGGACAGGGGGGAAAAATCACTCTGAAAGTGATCCAAAACGATGGCTCTCGTTCTCCACTATTTTTGTAGTTATCGTAGTATGAATGCACCTGTTAACTTGAATTAGATTATAACAATAAAACAGTTATCATCTTTGGTGTGGACGGCCCTTAACTATGGTCCCATCATGCAACGACAACAACAAATTGTATCTAGTTCTGTGTTAGTAGAGGAACTCACACAGATGCCCTGGACCAAAGCTAGCTAGCGCATAACTAAGTAGCCTCAGAAATCAGCTAGCTAGCTTCTTGCTTCTTCTTGACCTGATGGCTAACCGGCTAGCTGCACATGCTGCCATCTCCAGCGGAGGCAAATTCCATTCACCCATGACATGACAGCTGTTTTCTTTTTCCCTGCACAGAGGGACGTAGACGAGAGGCAATTACTGCTGCCACCTGTCTAACAGAAGCCTTGGTGGACCACCTTAATGTGGGGTATGTAATGCCCTGTTTGTAACTTACCTGTTTTATGTGACCCATTCTATGTCCTATTGGTTCAAGTCCTTCAGCTGTTCAACTCAGCCAAATCAGCTCAAATGGCTTGACACGTGACATATTAGACATTTGTTGTAACCTGCATTGAAAATGTTTAGCTACCGTCTTCTGTTTGAGTAGCCGTGGCTTATTATAGCATGTTATAATTGAAGAATGCCTGCAAAATTGAACCTTGTGGGGGCACTGTCCCAGACACAGATTAAACTTCATCCTGGACTAAAAAGCATTTTTAATGGAGATTCTCAAGTGAGTTGTGTTTTACAGGCCTAGGCATAATCTGTGTTGGAGAAACTACCCCCTGTTTGTGTGCTTAGCCTTCAATCACTGTGTTAACCAATGATGGCATGTGACTCCACAGCAGAATGTACACTGGTAATATAGAATCGTTATGACAGCTACATAAAGGCCAAACCCAAGAAAAGCATCTCAGTGAGCCACAGTTAGACGTGACCACCGTTGTTGTGCCGCTACATTATATTGTCGTTAACAAAAAGAGGAGAAAGTCAAGTGTAGTAACTTTTCTCTCTCTTTGAGATTTAACGTCAAGGAGTTTATTAAGGACATCATTTTACACCTTTTCAGGAACTGTCAGTCTACTGTCCCTTCCCATAAGATGTAATCAGATCAACCTCCTATTGAATAATGGAACTTAGTTAGCTTCCATTCTTGTGCCAAACTTTGCGTTCATTTTCTGATCATCTCCGAACTCTTGTGGCTGATACCGTTGTTATACACATCTATATTGTGTTATAACGTCTTATTGTAAGTAACATTGTTTTAACATGTGCTATACATGTTATAGCCCTACTCATCTTCCAGTTACTGCGTGTTTAATTCCAGGGTGGCCAAGGCGTATGTGAACCAGAGGAAGCTGGACCATGAGGTGAAGACGTTACAGGTGCAGGCCGGCCAGTTCTCCAAGCAGACTGGCCAGTGGATTAGTATGGTGGAAGGCTTCAACCAGGCCCTGAAGGTACACACACACAGTCAACCCTATATGGTCTTAGATTAGGAACCAACATCTCTAAATCTTTTGGTGAGTGGTGGCAGACAACATGTTTGAGTGTTTTTAAAGATGCCAGGAGAAGTGGTATGGGGTATTTTCTTTCTGCAACCAAATCAAAGGTATCTTTACTATCCCTAGAGACAGAAGTTAGATTGAACAGTTCCACTCCTTTTTTGATGTATCATGAGCTCTGTCATTTATCCAGTGAAACATTCTAACGTTCAAAAGCAGTTTAGCCAAGGTCATATGTGTGTGTGTGTGTACACACGTATGTATGTATGTATGTATGTATGTATGTGTGTGTGTGTACACGTGTGTGTGTGTGTGTGTGTGTGTGTGTGTGTGTGTGTGTGTACACATATATATATGTGTGTGTGTGTGTGTGTGTGTGTGTGTGTGTATATATAACATATATATATTTTTATTTTCATCCACCGTCACAACAGGAGGCCTTTTACCAGGCTGTCGTTGGAAATAATAATTTGTTCTTAAATTGACTTGCCTGTTTAAAAAGAGGTTAAATAGGCCTCCCGGGTGGCGCAGTGGTCTAGGGCACTGCATCGCAGCGCTAGCTGTGCCACCAGAGATTCTGGGTTCGCGCCCAGGCTCTGTCGGTCCGTGGGGCGACGCACAATTGGCCTAGCGTCGTCCGGGTTAGGGAGGGTTTGGCCGGTAGGGATATCCTTGTCCTATCGCGCACCAGTGACACCTGTGGCGGGCCGGGCGCAGTGCGCGCTAACCAAGGTTGTCAGGTGCACGGTGTTTCCTCCGACATGGTGTTTCCTGGTGCGGCTGGCTTCCGGGTTGGGTTGTGTTTCGGAGGACGCATGGCTTTCGACCTTCGTCTCTCCCGCTCCCTAACGGGAGTTGTAGCGATGAGACAAGATAGTAATTACTAACAATTGGATACCACGAAAAAAAAGAGGTTAAATAAAAGAAATATACAATTACAGTAGGCCTCAAGCACATCAATATATATCTGACTCACATCTGACTCACAGATATAAACTGACTCACAGATAGCTACTGTTCTACCAAGACCACTCTTTCTCAGCTGTAAGACAATCTCTGTGCTGTGTCTTTGTTAGCATAGTGGAGGTAACTGAGATATGAAGGAAATCCAAACCCTTGTTGTTGAACATCAAACACAACATTCCCTCTCTCTGGCCTTCTACAATGTTATCCTTGTCATATACTGCAAACTGAGAAAAGAAGGTGTCACTAGCCTGAGGGACCTTGGCTTGGTCAGGGAGAGGGGGAGCGATGCTTTATTACCGTCGTCTGAGTCATCTCAGATATAGCTCGTTTTTTGCTTTTTCAAGAGGATGACTTTCAGGACATTCTGACAATGAGATGAACCTCCATCATGTCTGGTGCTCATTCAAAGTTGACAGTACCACCCCCTTGTGGCAGGAAATTGTCATGACCATTTTCCATTACCATTTTCCACATTTTGTTACATTACAGCCTTATTCTAAAATGTATTAAATAAAAAAATGTCCTCAATCTACACACAATACCCTATAATGACAAAGCGAAAACAGGTTTTTAGAAATTTTCGCAAATGTATTCAAAATAAATAACAGAAACCTTATTTACATAAGTGTTCAGACCCTTTGCTATGAAACTGGAACTTGAGCTCAGGTGCATCTTGTTTCCATTAATCATCCTTGAGATGTTTCTTGATTGGAGTCCACCTGTGGTAAATTAAATTGATTGGACATGATTTGGAATGGCACACACACCTGTCTAGATGAGGTCCCATAGTTGACAGTGCATGTCTGAGCAAAAACCAAGCCATGAGGTAGAAGGAATTGTCCGTAGAGTCAGGATTGTGGCGAGGCACAGATCTGGGGAAGGGTACCAAAATATTTCTGCAGCATTGAAGGTCCCCAAGAACACAGTGGCTTCTATCATTCTTAAATGGAAGAAGTTTGGAACCACCAAGACTCTTCCTAGAGCTGGCCGCCAAGCCAAACTGAGCAATCGGGGAGAAGGGCCTTGCTCAGGGAGGTTACCAAGAATCAGATGGTCACTCTGACAGAGTTCCTCTGTGGAGATGGGAGAACCTTCCAGAAGGACAACCATCTCTGCAGCACTCCACCAATCAGGCCCTCTCTCAGACCATGAGAAACAAGATTCTCTGATCTGATGAAACCAAGATTGAACTCTTTGGCCTGAATGCCAAGTGTCACGTCTGGAGGAACCCTGGCACCATCCCTACGGTGAAGCATGGTGGTGGCAGCATCATGCTGTGGGGATGTTTTTCATCTGCAGGGACTGGGAGACTAGTCTGGATCGAGGGAAAGATCAAAGGTGCAAAGTACAGAGAGATCCTTGATTAAAAACCTGCTCCAGAGCGCTCAGAGCCTCAGACTGGGGTGACGGTTCACCTTCCAAGAGGACAACGACCCTAAGCACACAGCCAAGACAACATGGAGTGGCTTCGGGACAAGTCTTTGAGTGGCCCAGCCAGAGGCCGGACTTGAACCCGATCGAACATCTCTGGAGAGACCTGAAAATAGCTGTGCAGCGACGCTTCCTATCCAGCAGAGCTTGAGGACCTGCAGAGAACAATGGGAGAACCCCCCCCCCCCCCAAATACAGGTGTGCCAAGCTTGTAGCGTCATACGCAAGAAGACTTGAATATATAATCACTTCCAAAGTGTCTTCAACAAAACACTGAGTAAAGGGTCTGAGTACCTACGTAAATGTGATGTTTCAGTTTCAGTTTCCATAATACATTTGCAAAACATTTTAACCTGTTTTTGATTTGTTATTATTGTGGTATTGTGTGTAGATTGAGGAAAAATAAATGAATTTAATGCATTTTAGAATAAGGCTGTAACGTAACCAAAGCAATACTTTCCGAAGGCACTGTACAAGTATTTACACCCCTTGACTTTTTCCACATTTTGTTGTGTTATAGCCTGAATTTAAAATGGATTAAAAAAATAAATAATAATAATAATAATTGGAAAAGTATTATTATTTTTATAATCATCACTTCCCTACACAATACCCCAGAATGTCAAAGTGGAATTATGCTTTTCAACATTTTTACAAATTAATAAAAAAATGCTGAAATGTCTTTAGTCAATAAGTATTCAACCCCTTTGTTCTGGCGAGCCTAAAAAATTGTTTAACAAGCCACATAATAAGTTGCATGGACTCTGTGTGCAATAATAGTGTTTAACATTTTTGAATGACTACCTAATCTCTATACCCCACACATACAATTATCTGTAATGTCCCTCAGTGAATTTCAAACACAGATTCAACCACATCATGAAAATGGCACTAGAGGGGATGGCTGCCGTTTTACGAGCTCTTGACCAATTGTGCTATTTAGTGTTTTTTATTTTTTGCATTGTTTAACTTATTTTGTCTCTTATGACTGAAAAGAGCTTTTGGTTATCAGAACAGCGATTACTCACCTCAAACTGGTGTGTGTCTATTTGTCAATAATAGCTGGTGTCTAATATTGAGGAAGTCTCAAGGTATTGCTTGCCTGAGGTAGAGTACCTCATGATAAGCTGTAGACCACACTATCTACCAAGAAACTTTTCATCTATATTTTTTCGTAGCTGTCTATTTACCACAACAAACTGAAGCTGGCACTAAGACCACACTCAACGAGCTGTATACGGCCATAAGCAAACTTGAAAATGCTTTTCCAGAAGCGCCGCTCCTAGTGGCCGGGGACTTTCATGCAGGGAAACTTAAATCCGTTTTACCTCATTTCTACCAGCATGTTACATGTGCAACCAGAGGGGGAAAAAAACTCTAGACCACCTTTACTCCACACACAGAGACGCATACAAAGCTCTACCTCACTCTCCATTTGGCAAATCTGACCATAATTCTATCCTCCTGATTCCTGCTTACAAGCAAAAACTAAAGCAGGAAGTACCAGTGACTCGCTCAATACGGAAGTGGTCAGATGATGCAGATGCTACGCTACAGTACTGTTTTGCTAGCACAGACTGGAATATGTTCCGGGATTCAGGAGTATACCACCTTAGTCACCGGCTTCATCAATAAGTGCTTTGACCAGTCGTCCCCACGTACATATCCCAACCAGAAGCCATGGATTACAGGCAACATCTGCACAGCGCTAAAGGCTAGACCTGCTGCTTTCAGGGAACTGGACAGTAACCCGGACGCTTATAAGAAATCACGCTATGCCCTCAGACGGGCTATACGCCTTTCATGCTTGCTTCAAGGCAAGCAACACTGAAGCATGCATGAGAGCACTAGCTGTTCTGGACGACTATGATCACTCTCTCCGTAGCCGATATGAGCAAGACCTTTTAAACAGGTCAACATTCACAAGGATTACCAGGACGTGTAGTTAGAGCATGCGCAGACCAACTAGCAAGTGTCTTCACTGATATTTTCACCCTCTCCCTGACAGAGTATGTAATACCTACATGTTTTAAGCAGACCACCATAGTCCCTGTGCCCAAGAAAGTGAAGGTAACCTGCCTAAATGACTACTGCCCCGTAGCAATCACGTCGGTAGCCATGAAGTACTTTGAAAGGCTGGTCATGGCTCACATCAACACCATCATCCCGGAAACCCTAGACCATTCCAATTCGCATACCGCCCCAACAGATCCACAGATGATGCAATCTCTATTGCACGCCACAATGCCCTAACCCACCTGGACAAAAGGAACACCTATGTGAGAATGCTGTTCATTGACTACAGGTCAGTGTTCAACACCATAGTGCCCACAAAGCTCATCACTAATCTAAGGACCCAGGGACTAAACACCTCCCTCTGCAACTGGATCCTGGACTTCCTGACGGGCTGCCTCCAGGTGCTAAGGGTATGCAACAACACCTCTGCTTAGTCCCTTCCTGTACTCCCTGTTCACCCACGACTGAGTGGCCAAGCACCACTCCAACACCACCATTAAGTTTGCTGACAACACAACAGTGGTAGGCCTGATCACCGACAACGATAAGACGGCCTATAGGGAGGTCAGAGACCTGGCAGTGTGGTGCCAGGACAACAACCTCTCCCTCCAACATAGTTAAAGACAAAGGAGCTGATCGTGGACTACAGGAAAAGGAGGGCCGAACGCGCCCCCATTCACATCGACGCGGCTTTAGTGGAGCCGGTCGTGCGTTTTCAAGTTAACCAACAAACCATCTCGGTCCAAACACATCAAGACAGTCGTGAAGAGGGCACGACAACACCTTTTTCCCCTCAGGAGACTGAAAAGATTTGGCATGGGTCCCCAGATCCTCAATGGTTCTACAGCTGCACCATCGAGAGCATCCTGACCGGTTGCTTCACCGGTCAGGTGATGGCAACTGCTCGGCATCCGACCGTAAGACACGCCCAGCCCAGTACATCACTGGGGCCAAGCTTCCTGCCATCCAGAACCTCTATACCAGTGGTGGAAAACGTACTCAAAATGTGAAGATACTTGGGGGGATAAAAAGAAACGGAATAGAGCTAAGCACTGGAAAGTTCCTAGAGAAAATTGGTTGTCTGCTTTCCAACAGACACTGGGAGACACATTCACCTTTCAGCAGGACAATTACCTAAAACACAAGGCCAAATCTACACTGAAGTTGCTTACCAAGAAGCCATTGAATGTTCCCGAGTGGCCTAGTTACAGTTTTGACTTAAATTGGCTTGAAAATCTATGGTAAGACTTGAAAATGGCTGTCTAGCTATGATCAACAACCAACTTGACAGAACTTCAAGAATTTTAGAAAGAATAATGTGCAAATATTGTTCGATCCATGTGGGGGACTCTGGGATTTTAGTGTTTTTGTAACTGCTGTTTCCTGCTATCTAGAGCCTTAAATGACAACACCTGTTGTTTACGAAGCACGTGATGAATAAAATTAGATTCTATTTGATCCTATGGTTCTAAGATTAACTTAGCCTTAAGATACGTTTGAGAAACCGGACCCTGGTCATTACCAGAATAACTAAAACAGTTATGCATTTGTAATCTATCTGTGCAGGCTACTTATTCATGTTTTAGTTCTAACCCTTCCCATTGTATCTTTAGCATTGGCTCCTAACCTTTTATCTTTCTCTTGACCAGGAAATCGGTGATGTGGAGAACTGGGCTCGCAGTATTGAGATGGATATGAGAACCATCGCCACAGCTCTGGAGTACGTGCACAAGGGACAGCTCACATCAGCCTCTTCATAGACACTCTGAACCTAAACCCAGAACTGATGGACTGCTGCTAGCATTGGTAGCTGAACACTCTCACTGTGAAAGAGGGGGTGGATTCACAGCGGATACCACAATTCTGGACCCAAAATCCCGATAAGCCATCTATCTCAAAGGACGATACGTGGGTTCAGACATGACTACAGCTTTAAGGCTCTGTCCAGTGTTCATGAGTGACACATTGCGTTACAGTAGGTATGTCTATGGACAAATAAACCTTATTGATCAGAGCATCTAAGTCCCATCGGCAATGTTGTTTTGTTAACAACACTTGAATTGTTTAAGGTCTATACCACATATAATAACTTTGTGGTGGAAATATATAACTGTCCTACTATGTGTAATAATGGGCCATAACCTCACATAACTCACCTCTCATAACCTAATGGTCCATGTGAATTTAGCAACACTCCTAATAATAATGATTTAGCCGTTCACACAAACATTATTTCGCCAGTGAGTTGATCAGTGTGGGAGAACAAGACAAAGCATATCTAACGAATCCATTTTTTACGATCTTCTCCTGCGAAGATGAATAGTTCCGATTGCGGTGCTAGTCTCTGTAAATGTATTCCATTTCCCTATTCCCATGGAGGATGAACAGGACAGCTAGCTGACACGGAACCCAAACCGGCTGGGTGCGTGTGCCATTGTGCATAATGTATTTTGTCCCCCCACACCAAACGCGATCACGACACGCAGGTTAAAATATCAAAACAAACTCTGAACCAATTATATTAATTTGGGGACAGGTCAAAAAGCATTAAACATTTATGGCAATTTAGCTAGCTAGCTTGCACTTGCTAGCTAATTTGTCCTATTTAGCTAGCTTGCTGTTGCTAGCTAATTTGTCCTGGGTTTCTAATCATTGAGTTGTTATTTTACCTGAAATGCACAAGGTCCTCTATTCCACCAATTAATCCACACATTAAACGGTTAACGGAATCGTTTCTAGTCATCTCTCCTCCTTCCAGGCCTTTTCTTCTCTTGACTTTATATTGCGATTGGCAACTTTCATAAATTAGGTGCATTACCGCCACTGGCCTCGTTCGTCTTTCAGTCACCCACGTGGGTATAACCAATGAGGAGATGGCACGTGGGTACCTGCTTCTATAAACCAATGAGCAGATGGAAGAGGCAGGACTTGCAGCGCGATCTGCATCAGAAATAGAACTGACTTCTATTTTAGCCCTTGGCAACAGGCGCGTGGGTGAAATAATTGAATAATATACAGCCTGTAAAAGTGGAACAAAAGAGGCACGTTTGTGTAAAAGTAGCGTGGGTAAATTGGATTTATTGCATGTAATTACAAGAGCCAGTCTCCTGTTTAGAAAGAGACTGCCTAGTAACTGCCTTCTCCCTGTCTGACTAAAACTACCTACCCTGGTTGTTGCAAAATTCCTGAATGAATATTCATCGTAAGTTTACATGCACACTATTAACCCAATGTTAAATGGATTGTGGCAGTAGGCAGATCATGTAATAGTCATTTACTCCTTACTCTGCTTATCTTAATCGGCATACGGTCATAATCGAAGTAAGCATATGCCGATTTTAAACATGTGGTTTTCTGCGCGATCTTTCAAATGATTAAGACATGTAAGAATCTTAATCAGAGTTCCAGCGGTGTGTTTGACCTGCACATGTGCCAGAACCAGCAGCACACATTTCCTTTAAATATACAAGTGACGTTCGTTAAAAAAAAGTATGCATCTTAGAAATAGTTTTCACATACAAACTTTATGGGTCCGAACTCCGACTCAAATAGGCTCCCCAAAAATAACATGGTTGCTGTGGGAGAACGTTTATTTTGATTGGTGATTGTCTGCATTGATCAAAGTCCCATCAGGAAGCCTGGTTTCAGATGTGTCCATGGAAACAGGATTTTGGGGGGGAAATCGTCTTCTTGTAAACATTTGAAATCAAATTGTTATATTAATTGGACTATGTGCACATAACCGTACTCATTCATATCAGTCTGGGTTAGCAAGGCTAGCTACCTCTACCTGTATAATAAATGTGACGGTAACATCTCAACAGTCTCTTGCTCCTGAAAACCTTTTGGATCATGTATGTTCCTCTTCAGTTAATAATTCTCATCTACTGTATGTCTTGTAGCCTGAGTTTGTCTGTTTACGCTATCATGCCAACTCATTGTCATGTCTAAACACATTGACGGCAATGGAGTCGGTAAATCCACAAACAGATCTGGGGGACTAGGCTATATGTCTTGTCCACGAGGGAAAATACTTTTCTGTTAACTTTTCTGTTTTGTTGTGATGCTTCTCTTTTCTTGAATGAAGACATGAAGTGGCGGACAAACTCTGACATTTGTATTATTGTTGGGTTGTGGAATCCAATTAATCCAGCTACAGAACAAAGTCAAGCAATGATTAAAAAGATACCAGTTAATCCAGCTACAGAACAAAGTAAAGCAATGATAGAAAGATACCAGTTAATCCAGCTACAGAACAAAGTAAAGCAATGATAGAAAGATACCAGTTAATCCAGCTACAGAACAAAGTAAAGGAATGTAATGTTGCGTCACAAGGTATTGGAGCTCAATCCCATTCTTGTTTGGTAACCACTCTCTTTCATAATTTCTGACAACATGACATTTGTGTTGTTGCAATGCACAAATTAATCTAAAATACAACAAGAATCTCAACCTTAGGTGATGAGCCCAACTAACTTTTACCAGAGTTTTGTCACACAACACAATGCCACAGATGTCTCAAATTTCAGGGAGCGTGCAATTGGCATGCTGACTGCAGGAATGTCCACCAGAGCTGTTGCCAGAGAATTGAATGTTCATTTCTAAACCCTAAGCCGCCTCAAACGTTGTTTTAGGGAATTTGGCAGTACGTTCAACCAGCCTCACAACCACAGACTACGTGTATGGCGTCGCATGTGCGAGCGGTTTGCTTATGTCAACGTTGTGAACAGAGTGGTGGGGTTAGGGTATGGGCAGGCGTAAGCTACGGACAACGAACACAATTGCATTTTATCGATGGCAATTTGAATGCACAGAGATACCGTGACGAGATCCTGAGGCCCATTGTTGTGCCATTCATCTGTCGCCATCACCTCATGTTTCAGCATGATAATGCACGGCACCATGTCGCAAGGATCTGTACACAATTCCTGGAAGCAGAAAATGTCCCAGTTCTTCCATGGCCTGCATACTCACCAGACATGTCATCCACTGAACATGTTTGGGATGCTCTGGATCAACGTGTACGACAGCGTGTTCTAGTTTCCGCCAATATCCAGCAACTTCGCAGAGCCATTGAAGAGGAGTGGGACGACATTCCACAAGCCACAATCAACAGCCAAATGGTGGTCACACCAGACACTGACTGGTTTTCTGATCCACACCCCTACTTAAAAAAAAAAAAGAAGGTTTCTGCAGATGCATATCTGTATTCCTAGTCATGTGAAATCCATAGGTTAGGGACTCATTTATTTATTTCAATTGACTGATTTCCTTGTATGAACTGTAAGTAAAATCTTTGAAATTGCTGGATGTGTGTTTTATATTTTTGTTCAGGATATATAATGGTGTGTAAAAACAGTATATGTATTAAAAAGGTGTGTACAGCAGTAGATATATAGGATGAGCCATGACTAGAATACAGTAAATTCATATGAAGTTGGTAAAACAGTATGTAAACATTATGAAAGTGACCAGTGTTCAATGACAATGTACATGGGGCAGCAGTCTGGTACAGGGTAGAGTACAGGGTGGTAGCCGGTTAGAACAGTGACTAAGGCTAGTGGTGACTATTTAACAGTCTGATGGCCTGGAGATAGAAGCAGTCTCTCATTCACAGCCTTGATGCACCTGTACTGTCTCCGCCTTCTAAATGGTAGCGGGGTGAACAGGCCGTGGCTCGGGTGGCTGAGGTCCTTGATGATCTTCTTGGCCTTCCTGTGACACCGGGTGTTGTAGATGTCCTGGAGGACAGGCAGTGGGCCCCCAGTGATGCGTTGGGCTGACCACACCACCCTCTGGAGAGCAATGCGGTTGCGGACGGTTCTGTTGCCGTACCAGGCGGTGATACAGCCTGACAGGATGCTCTCAATTGTGCTATGGTACATACTGACAGCTACATAATGTAAGTCTAGTGGTAGATGGACATTTTCCATTGATTGGTCTTGACATCAACTAATCATTTTTTTGGTTTTAAATCACATAAATGTGTGCCAGAATTTAGTGGTCCCTGAATGTATTGCAGTTACTGGGCCCATAATTCCTCCTCCTTTATTCCTACCTTTATTCCCAACACACACACACACACACACACACACAGTCCATGTTTACACACAGTTTGCAGATTGTCTTATAGGATAAACTACAGGGATAAAGCCCTTTCTCTGCCAGTCACACACAGTGACACAACACAGGCTCCAGGGACCAAACTGTTACTGTCAGAGAGGGAGAGAGAAGAGGAGGTAGACCTGAGCCTACAGTAAACCACTGATAACAGGTAGGTTGGCATTTTCATTTCAGGGAAAAGGTAGGTTGGCAGTTTATTTCTAACATAATTATCAGATAATTAAAACAAAGCATTTTTGAAGTGATTCATGTAAAGTGCTACCCAATCTTTCAAACTTTAAAGTATTGTTAGATATGTACAAGGCGGCATAGCTGGTTCTGGTGCATGACATGTGTCCATTGTAATATATTATTATTTATTATTGAATTATTTACATAAATGTTAAGCTCTAAATGGACCGGGCTTCCTAAGCCTTTGCACTGATTTGCAAATGTTATTATCCAGAGGGGAAAGGACCATGAAGGACCAGCGTAAATAAGGACAGTTTCATATGCTCAGCTTTGTCATGTGGCTCGGCGATATGGCCTAAAAGTTCTTATCTCCATTTTTGTTGTTGTTATGCTTACTCTAAATAAACTTTGTTGTACAATTTAAAGGTCAAATACACTGCTTTTCAAACAATCAGCAATAATCTAATGAATTCAGGGTTTGTAAAATGTATACATAGGCCAAATATAAGCCTTCCACAACCATAAGACCTACTAATAATTACAAATAGTTTTAAACCTTTTTTGTTGTTGTTGCAATAATCACAGATCTGACTTTCAAGACTGTTTTATGAAAATAACCGTTTTGTTACAAATACAACCAGAACCATGCATAACGCACATACGCTAATAATGACTAACTTCTTAAAGCAGGCGGTATATAGAAAAGGTCTCCTAAACAATCATCTCAAGCACAAGCCCACGTGCTAGTGAGTAGCCAGCTAATCTGTATTATCCGACTTGGATCTGTTTGCTAACAAGGTAGAACAGTTGAATTGTTATGAACACACCCTTCTGTCCGTCTACGACTGTTTGAACAGCATGGTAGCCTGTCCACTTTGTTGAAATCTTATTTCTCAGAATGAGAACATGCCAATTCCTTGTGTAATTGTGTTTTATGCTTATTGCTCATTTATAAAAACACAGGTTAGACCACTAGTATAACAGTCTTTGGCTAAAATGCTGCTAGCGGTACGTGGTACCTCAATGCCGCGTGCGACAAACTTAGCATTACTTTTCCAGAATCAATGTTCATTGATACTCCCGTTTTAGTAGTGTCTGCTCTGCTCTCAATTTGAGGAGTTGAGATATAAAAAGGGTAGAAAGATTACCTTCTCCTCTATTACAGTACAATAATGTCTCACTGTGTCTCGTTGTCCATATGACCCATTCTGTTGGACCAAACCTCAAATGCAAATAGCGAGTTGAAACCATTTGTCAGAGAGCAAGATGTGATCTCTCATCGTTGTTGTGAATGGCAGGGGCTTGGTGTGAGTGGCTTGGTGTGAGTGGCAGGGGGAGGGGCTTGGTGTGAGTAACAGGGGGAGGGGCTTGGTGTGAGTAACAGGGGGAGGGGCTTGGTGTGAGTAGCAGGGGGAGGGGCTTGGTGTGAGTAGCAGGGGGAGGGGCTTGGTGTGAGTAGCAGGGGGAGGGGCTTTGTGTGTGTGTGTGTAAATGGAAGGGGCTTGGTGTGTGTGTGTAAATGGGAGAGGCTTGGTGTGTGTGTGTGTGTAAATGGGAGGGGCTTGGTGTGTGTGTGTGTGTAAATGGGAGGGGCTTGGTGTGTGTGTGTAAATGTGAGGGGCTTGGTGTGTGTGTGTGTAAATGGAAGGGGCTTGGTGTGTGTGTGTGTAAATGGGAGGGGCTTGGTGTGTGTGTAAATGGGAGGGGCTTGGTGTGTGTGTGTAAATGGTAAGGTGCTTGGTGTATATGGCAGGGGGAGGGGCTTGGTGTGTGTGTGTAAATGGGAAGGTGCTTGGTGTGTGTGTAAATGGGAGGAGCTTGGTGTGTGTGTGTGTGTGTGTAAATGGGAAGGTGCTCACAGCACAGGAGACCAAAAAGACCATGCAATTACATTGCTGATAAATACTTTGAGGGAAGAAATGTACTTGCTACGATTGTGATATGTTGTCTCACCTATGTTACGATTAATTCACTAATTGTAAGTCGCTCTGGATAAGAGTATCTGCTAAATGACTAAAATGTAGAATTTTAAGTCCTTTATTCCCACCCTTAAAACAAAGAGGTGCAAACTAGTTACTGTCCCCTCACCATCACACTAGTTACTGTCCCCTCGCCATCACGCTAGTTACTGTCCCCTCACCATCACACTAGTTGCTGTCCCCTCGCCATCACGCTAGTTACTGTCCCCTCGCCATCACGCTAGTTACTGTCCCCTCGCCATCACACTAGTTGCTGTCCCCTCACCATCACACTAGTTACTGTCCCCTCACCATCACACTAGTTACTGTCCCCTCACCATCACACTAGTTGCTGTCCCCTCGCCATTACATATCAGAGATGTGATGATTGAAATCGGTCGGCCTATGTGATGTACATTTAATGAGTGATTTTATGGCTAACATACTGTAGTTACAGGTGTACCAGGCAATATCCCCTCCTACAGGTGTTCTTATTGGTGTGTTTGTGTGACTGTTTGTACCCCCAAAATCCTATTTGGTCCGCCGTGCACCTTGCTTAAGTATGTCCCTTTCTTCCGTGTGATCCCAGGATGTCCCAATCTATTCCACCCAAGGCTTAATAAGTCTGCCGGGAGGCTAATAGGTTTTGAGAGGCTTAAATAGCTTGAAGAGAGGCAATGGGTTTTTTCTACAAAACAATCAAAGCCCTGTCTTAAACCCCTATCCTTGTTCCAGTGCCTCTTTGTTTCATAAGATCTATAAGAGCCTTATCCCAAGACTTCTCATGTGCTCTGAAGAAAACAACTGCTCATATTATGCATATCATTCTTTAAACACCTCACTGGAAAGCCCAGAAACACGTGTTTTAAGATGTCAGATTCAACTGATCCTTGTCAAAATAGGCCATCCGGTAAAGTCTATTCCAGATTCCACTGAATTGTTATTTTGGGGGATTGCACTGGATGTTTGGGTTAAATGATGAAAATGTCCCCCTTTTGTATCAAGATCTTATGATGATTTGTAAAGTTTTCTGCTGTCATGATGAAAAATAAAAGTTTAGCCAAGTGTCAGTTCACTGATAACATTTGAGATAATGTCAGTGTTCCACAGGTTTGTTTGCCATTTTTGGATTCTCCATGACGTTGAGCCCCCCCCCCCCGTTTGTGTCCCAAATTGCACCCTATTCCCTATATAGTGCACTACTTTTAACCAGAGTCATATGGCCCCTGGTCAACAGTAGCACACTATATTGGGTATAGGGTGCCATTTGGGCCACAAACGAGGTCGGGGGGAGGGCGCCGCAACGTCATGGAGAATCCAAAAAAGGCAAACAAACCTGTATCTGGCAATAACCACTTTAGTGAATATTTACATAACTAAGTACAGAGATATAGGTGCTGATCGGCATACAATGTTACAAGAGGACATGTAGACTACAGTGACAGGTTTGACTGAACGGCTCAGGTAGCGTAGACAACATTTTGTAATGTGTGTTATTTCCTAACACTTCCTGCAGGGATTAACTTCTCTACACCTCCATAAAATCCTCTCCCAGACCTCATCATGGATATTGATTCTGTGTACCAGTATTTAGGGTAAGATTTATTCATTCCATTTAACTCCTAGGATGTTCTTTTGGAAATAAGCCGATGTAAACCCGCATGAAAACTCCCACTCACTTTTCAATCAATGTCATAAGAATGTCAAAATATTTGCATGAAATTCTATCAATGTCATATTTCAACATAACTGATGTTGAACATCCATTTTTTTTTTTAAAGCCATCAACATACAGTTTTCTGTCTCATTTCAACCTAGATTTCAAGCACAAACCAACGATTCAGGGCCTTCAAGGTTTGATTGGCTTCAAGTGGATTTCATCTTTGTTGACAACTCAATCAAATACCAACCAAACGTAGATGTTGATTTGATGTTAATGTGAGGTCTTTGCCCGATGTGATGCTAAAGAAAAACATGACATCGGGCAAAAAAAAATATCAACATCATATTTCACCCTACACCCTCTCACTGTGCTCTCCTCTTCCCCAGCAGGGATAATCTATGGCTGTACGGCATTTCTACCTTCGTCGTTCTGTGGACGCTAGGCTGGCTGTACAGAGACAGTCTGGAAGTAGAGAACGTCAAGGAGAAGTATGTGTTTGTGACGGGGTGTGACTCTGGCTTTGGGAACTTGCTCTGTAAGAGGCTGGACCGGCGGGGGTTCAGGGTGATAGCTGGGTGTCTGACGGAGAAAGGGGCTGATGATCTGAAGAGGGCGACTGGGCCGTACCTGAAGACGGTTCTCCTAGACGTGACGAGCACCGGCAGTATACAGAAAGCCATGGAGTACACCAAGCAGGAGGTTGGAGATAACGGTGAGAAACCATTTGGAGTGGGGTTTATGTTACTCACTGCTAGGGCCAGGAGTTTGTTCTACCTATATTCCTGACTAGTAAAACTCTGTTTCCTAGCTGTAACCTATGGTTACCTATGGTTACCTGGTAACCTATGGTGACCAGACCCATCTAGGGTCTGGTCAGAGGGGCCCTAGATGTAACCATGACTCAAACAGCAGTTGTCAAATAAAACAGATGCATTTGACTTGAAATACACAGTGAATCCAAAGCTGAAAACATTTCTGACTAAATAATATCTTCATATTTCTCTCTCTCCTCCTCCCCCTCTCCCAGGACTGTGGGGTATCGTGAACAACGCGGGGCGCTCCCTGCCCATGGGTCCCACAGAGTGGATGAGGATGGAGGACTTCACCAGTACCTTGAAGGTGAACATGACGGGGGTGATAGAGATGACCCTCACCTTCCTGCCCCTCATCAAACAGGCCCAGGGGAGGATTGTCAACGTGGCCTCAGTGCTGGGTAGAGTGGCAGCTAACGGCGGGGGATACTGCATCTCTAAATTCGCTGTGGAGTCCTTCTCAGACTGCCTCAGGTAGGCTACTATAGTTTGTTTGGATCTTTGTAAGCCCACAATGCGGGTTAATCTTCCAGGTACTTATCACAACAACATATCTATAGTAGTCGTCACGAAGCTCAATTCAACCAAACCCGTATTGTGGTATTTACCTTTCTTAGACTCTTATAGTCCACTTTCATCTACTGTATTTCACTGAGCTACAATATTCAATAATACAAAATGATACAATGTTAAAGAGCAACATAGTGTTTTTAGAGAATGTATGCCAACCAAGCTTTGATGTCTACATTTTCCAAAGGAGGGATATCCACTACTTTGGGATTAGGGTGTGCATCATTGAACCAGGTTTCTTTAAGACAGCGGTTACCAGTCTGGATCCCATCGAGAGAGAGCTGCATCGCCTGTGGAACCAGCTCACACCTGAAGTAAAGGCCAGCTACGGAGACAAATACCTGGATAATTGTAAGTAGCAGTAGAAGTGGTAGTGGTAGTAGTAGCAGCAGTAGTAGTAGTAGCAGCAGCAGCAGAATAAGGTAATCTGCCGGATGAGACGTTGGAATAAACCACGGTCCTGTCCTTCACACACAGGGTTAAAACCAGGGGTTGGAACCGGTTCAGGGAACAGAACCTCATTTTTGGGGGGAGGAACAAAATCAGAACTGGGGACGAAAGTTATCTCTATACTGTTATGGAACAGAACAATTATTTAAAAGCGTGGGAACCAGTTAATGTTCTTTGATAATAATAATTTGGGGGGTGGTTATATTTGAATGTAATGTCAAGCTAAATGTAAAAAAACTTTTAACGATTTCAGGAGGTTTAAAAGGGAACAGAAAACAACAATATAAACTAACTTTTTGGGGGTTCGGACTGGTTCAGAACTTTATTTTACTGGTCGGAACAGAACGAAACGATTGGAAAATAATTTGTTCCAACCCCTGGTTAAAACCTCTAGTCTTGTTTAAGTGTCAATGGAATTTTCTGATAAATCTCATTAGTAGAAAATCCCATTGACATTTGTCTCAAGACTATACGTAGTATAGTATAGCTATCATGCTACAGCCAGCTTATCATCCAATTGGTTTCTGGCTTCAACCCCTCTCCTCTTCACCTTTCCTGTCTCCTCTGCTCTTCTCTCTCCTCTGTAGTCCTCCCATTGGCCGTACAAATTCTTAACAGTTTTAACAATATCCTCTTTTCCCCCCCTCAACCAATCCAGACATCCAGATCCAACGGTTGATCATGAATGCATCTTGTGACTCTGACCTGAGTAAAGTGACTAACTGCATGGAACATGCCTTGGCGTCTTCCTACCCCCGAACCCGCTACAGTGCCGGCTGGGACGCCAAGTTTGGATGGATCCCCCTCTCTTACATGCCATCCTGTGTCATCGATATTGGGCTGAAACTGGTGATGCCGCGTCCTGCTAAGAGTGTGTAGAGTTGCATTTAAAATAGTTAATAGGATACAATACAATACATAATGCAATACAATCCTATACTAAACAATAACAAAAACTGTATATTGTTTTGAGTTTAAACTTACAGAATGTAGAGTAGTCTACACATAACTTTACCTGGAAAACTTCATTCAATGCATTTCTTTACAGGCCTACTGTCGGTGTTTTGAAGCTAGATTATATCCTAGAGTTATGAAAGAAAACACCATGGAATATTTTAATAGTTATGTTTGGGAACCTACTGTGCCTTTTTGTCACCATTATTTATGTTGCTTAATTTCAAGCAATATTTTTAACTTTACAGGCAAAAGCTTTATTACCTACAACAAGCAGTTTGAACATACTCATCGTTCAATAAAGCTGTTATTATTGAAAGAACCGATGTCCATTATATGAACACAAATAATAAAATTAGACCAATTCATGATTTTCAAAGCTCATTGTCTCATTGTCAGACTGTTAGGATTTCTCCCTACTGTGAGTTGGTCAAAGTATTTCAAAACATAGCCTATAGGAACCATATTGGTCTGTTGATTTAACCAAACAGTTCATCATACAGTATGTATGCTCTGCTCTGTAGCCTCTGCCTAAATCGGTCCGTTATAAACAAAGTGACATTTATGTTGGTTAATGGTTACATGATGCAGATACTTGAATATTTGAATACATTGTATATTTGGCATCAAACCTTGTGTTTGTCATCTGCTAGAATATGGCATGTCTTCAAGCTTGATTGTACAGTACTTTCCCATTGGTCACTGTGCTGACTGAACTGGAGTGTGTAGCTCGTACATTTTTCAATCACCCACATGGAATAGTATGTCCTACAAACCAATTAGTAGATGGGAGAAGCAGGACTTGCAGCTCCACAAGTATCTAAAATAGAACCAAAGTTAATGGATATACCTACAAGATACACGTCTCTCCACCCTAACAATGGGAGTCGTTGTTCAGTGTCATGGCGGGCTGTCTAGCTGCAGCCTATACTTTCTCTGGATTGGTGGATACATCTCATTATTGTAAAACTTTTTGAATATTCGATGAGAGTTGGTGACGACAACCGCCTGTCTTCAATGGAGAGAGACGATAAAAGTTGCGGGGAAGTCACGTGTCCTACTTATATCAGTACACTCGTAACGACTTAAGCATTACGAAACTTCTATTGGCTTAAATATACCTCAAGTAGCAAATATATCTTTTTTGAATGACCAAATTTGACACTCATTGACCTCCATACAAAAAGTCCTTGCTTAGTGGACGAAAAAACGCCACCTGCTGGAGGGAGACGTATTTTCCTCCGAGTTGGGCCTCTCTCTTCCTCAGTGATAGAACAAGTTGTACTTTAAGCGCCTGTCAATACGGACCACGTTGAAGCTCGCAAGCAGTTTGGTTGAAATGAGTAAATAACATGTACGTGTAAATTAGTAATGGGAAGTTCGGCTCTTTTTAATATCTCAGATCTGTTCGACTCGTTCAGTAAAAAGAACGAATCTTCTGACTGACTCATTTCGTTCATTTGAGTCAGTAATGTCAAAAGCATGCAGAGACTGTATGTTTTTGGTTCTACAAAGGTGTGTCCATAATTTATTATTGTACCATGCGATCAATTACCAGTTCTAAACATGTATTTTTCTTCTCTATGATATTATTGCTGTCTGCAGTTGTTGGTCGGAGCAAGTCTCTGGAGCTATGAGCCAGAGAGCGTATTAATCCTGCTGTATTCACTGCGGCCAGCAGGTCAAACGAACGACAAAATGAACGAGTCAATCAGAAAAAAATGATTCACGACTCTCGATTCAGTAAAAGGAGTCGTTCAAAAATACCAAATCTTTCGCAAACAGCACATCACTAGCGTACATTTATGTTTGCAACGCTCCGGCACGCAACGCTCCGGCACGCAACGCTCCGGCACGCAACGCTCCGGCACGCAACGCTCCGGCACGCAACTGGTCAACAGGTGCAGAGCGTTCGATTTGCCTGCTGGGGGGCAAAGGGACTCGCTGCTCCACTAAAACCAATGACAACTGCGTGCCGCTTTCAAGAGATTGTTAAATACCTGTTAACTATTTGTTTGTAGTAATATCACCTCTTTAAGAGCGTAGTCAGAACTACAAATGTCTGAGTATTCCATGCAAAACAAATAACACATTTAGCTCTATCAGTTACATTATCAGCATTTGCCGATGTAACGTTACTGTTGGCTGATAATGTGTTTACTTTGCAAGCTACTGGTAGAAACGTTGTACAGTTGGCTAAACAGTGGTCAGTAGACCTAATGTACTTTCTCTACAATTAACGTAGGCCTACCTAGCGAAGTTAGCTAACGTTTTCCCCTTTTCAACATTGATTTTAGTAGCATTTAAGAATTGCTGCAGACATACATGATAGGCTACATTGACTGATGGACCACGTCTAATTTGCTTGCTAGTTAGCTAGCTAATAACAGATCACGTCAATATGGCTAGTTAACAAGCTAACTTTCAGGGTATAAACTAGATGGCTATATCCAGATATTGTTTGATTTGCTTTCCATATACTGTAGTGGTGATGACAGTGGTCCGACTGGCAACTTTACCAGGAGGACTTACCGATGTCAAGCTCTTTCCGAAAGCCTAATATCCGATGAAGCAAGATTGTTTGCTTAGCGTTACATGCCATATGGAAAAAATGATCAGTTGAAGTTTACGGATCATGAAAACCATGCAGTTGTTTGCTGTATAACTCAGATGATAGAGCAAAATGTGGAATAATCGGAAATATGTAGTTCTGACTATGGTCTTCAATGTGATAATATTAAAACCAAATAGTTATAAACATTTATTTAACAATCCTTTGAAAAGGGCACTGTAGTTGTCAATGGTTTTAGCCGAGCTGGGGGTTTCCTTGCTCCCCAGCAGCCAAATTGAACGCTCTGCACCGGTATTGTGACGTTCTGTTGATAATGACCTGCTATATATATACACACTCCGACGTCATAGGCGGAGTTGGCTGCTTGTGCCCTCATGACAAGTTTAGAACAGGAAAACGAGATTGCTGCCTAGATACCTGTAGTCGGTTGACCAAAACTGACTTATCAGACTACGGGTAAATAGTGGAGAAAGTACCGGAAATACTATCGAAAAGGTATCCGAAGGCAGTTATTTTCCTTAAATGCTTTTAAGTTAGTGTAACCATGCACTGTTTGAAAATATTATGGGTGACCAACGCAGCAGCTGTTGAAACTTTGAAAGACACGACTAAAATAGTTTTCAAAAAGGTTTGTTATAACGGTTTATTACCGCGTTGTCGTCGTAATGTTAAAGTTCAACCGGCACAATATTTCAACACAAGCTCAACAGATCAGCACCGAATCGGAACAACCTCAGACATGGACCACGTGCTTTCCAAACTGTGAGTTTGTGTTTTTATTGTTCCAGTTCATTTGTGTTATATATTGATTGGCAGATATTAATTTACTGTGTGTGTGCGTGAATCACATATAGGCCTATGTTATTGTATATCCAAAACAATGCTTGTCTCCATTCTCCTCAATCATCCATTACTCTTTATAAATAGCCAATCAAGTTGTGTATGTCTGTGTTGTTTAAAGCTGACAATCTCCCTCTTCACTGTATGTATATTTAGGAGCAGTGGGAAGGGTCTCTTCTCAGAGGTAGAAGATATGCTCTTCTACACCATCACAGAGGGCCAGAAACAAGTCCCCGTCTCACACTTTATCTCTGTGAGTAAGTACACACATCAGTTAACCTATACAGGAAAGAAGACTAGGTTGTAAATTAAATAGGTTACTCTGTCACACAACCCTCCTTGACAACAAACTCTCTCGATGTAGACATACAGCCACAAACACAAAAGCACATTCTTGTTCTCTCGCTCCCTCTGTCTTGCTCCCTCCCACACACACACACACAAAAACACTGAAGAACAGACATTTATTTGCAAATAAAGATACACAATCTGTCATAAGAGATGATCTATGAGACTTTAAGTAATTCTGCTCTCACTCAAACTTCATCTTTCCACCATTTGAGCTATACTTACTCCAGGTATGCTGAGTGCAAGGGTTATTGGAGACTTGGGGCCACCAAACTGCCACTGTGGCAGTGCCAACTCTCTTTACTTTGAGGAAGTAGGGTAACTATGTGCTGGAGAGGAAGTATGCTCCTTATGAGGAAGTAGGGTAATTAGGAGGAAGTAGGGTAATTAGGAGGAAGTAGGGTAATTAGGAGGAAGTAGGGTAATTATGAGGACGTATGGTAATTGTGAGCTAGCGAGGAAGTCGGGTAATTATGAGGAAGTATGGTAATTATGAGAAAGTATGGTAATTATGAGGAAGGGAGGAAGTGTGGTAATTATGAGGAATATGGTAATTATGAGGACGTATGGTAATTTTTAGGAAGTATGGTAATTATGAGGAAGGGAGGAAGTGTGGTAATTATGAGGAATATGGTAATTATGAGCAAGGGAAGACGTGCATGGAGTACATCCCTTGTGCAAGCTGACATGGTGTTCATTGCAAATTGAATTGCAGTGTTTGACATACACAGTGCAACTATCAGAAGAAAAATAATATTCTGCATAGTATACTTTCCAAATATAGGTGTCAAGACAGGCCAATGTACTGTAGTCCCTATGGTAGGTTATAGATATCCATATTCATTTTCTGAATAGATAACAAATAGCTGTTAAAAAATTATACATTCCGCTGATATGTGATTTAACCTAGTTAAATAAAGGTTAAATCAATAAATAAAAACAATTGAGTGAATCGACTCTTGAACCAATAAGGTGTATCATGGAACATGGCTATTTCATTATGTTATTTGAATAAAATAGTGTCCATGCCTCCAAGCCTGATGAAGGAAGAAATGTGTCTGGTGAAGATCACAACACAGTCTAAAGAACCCTGCAGAGACCAGAGAGACTAGAAATAGGTTGTAAAGATTACCCTGCAGAGACCAGAGAGACTAGAAATAGGTTGTAAAGATTACCCTGCAGAGACCAGAGAGACTAGAAATAGGTTGTAAAGATTACCCTGCAGAGACCAGAGAGACTAGAAATAGGTTGTAAAGATTACCCTGCAGAGACTAGACAGACTAGATTAGGTTGTAAAGATTACCCTGCAGAGACTAGATTAGGTTGTAAAGATTACCCTGCAGAGACTAGACAGACTAGATTAGGTTGTAAAGATTACCCTGCAGAGACTAGATTAGGTTGTAAAGATTACCCTGCAGAGACTAGACAGACTAGATTAGGTTGTAAAGATTACCCTGCAGAGACTAGACAGACTAGATTAGGTTGTAAAGATTACCCTGCAGAGACTAGACAGACTAGATTAGGTTGTAAAGATTACCCTGCAGAGACTAGACAGACTAGATTATGTTGTAAAGATTACCCTGCAGAGACTAGACAGACTAGATTAGGTTGTAAAGATTACCCTGCAGAGACTAGACAGACTAGATTAGGTTGTAAAGATTACCCTGCAGAGACTAGACAGACTAGAGTAGGTTGTAAAGATTACCCTGCAGAGACTAGACAGACTAGATTAGATTGTAAAGATTACCCTGCAGAGACTAGACAGACTAGATTAGGTTGTAAAGATTACCCTGCAGAGACTAGACAGACTAGATTAGGTTGTAAAGATTACCCTGCAGAGACTAGACAGACAAGATTATGTTGTAAAGATTACCCTGCAGAGACTAGACAGACTAGATTAGGTTGTAAAGATTACCCTGCAGAGACTAGACAGACTAGATTAGGTTGTAAAGATTACCCTGCAGAGACTAGACAGACTAGATTAGGTTGTAAAGATTACCCTGCAGAGACTAGACAGACAAGATTATGTTGTAAAGATTACCCTGCAGAGACTAGACAGACTAGATTAGGTTGTAAAGATTACCCTGCAGAGACTAGACAGACTAGATTATGTTGTAAAGATTACCCTGCAGAGACTAGACAGACTAGATTAGGTTGTAAAGATTACCCTGCAGAGACTAGACAGACTAGATTATGTTGTAAAGATTACCCTGCAGAGACTAGACAGACTAGATTAGGTTGTAAAGATTACCCTGCAGAGACTAGACAGACTAGATTAGGTTGTAAAGATTACCCTGCAGAGACTAGACAGACTAGATTAGGTTGTAAAGATTACCCTGCAGAGACTAGACAGACTAGATTAGGTTGTAAAGATTACCCTGCAGAGACTAGACAGACAAGATTATGTTGTAAAGATTACCCTGCAGAGACTAGACAGACTAGATTAGGTTGTAAAGATTACCCTGCAGAGACTAGACAGACTAGATTATGTTGTAAAGATTACCCTGCAGAGACTAGACAGACTAGATTAGGTTGTAAAGATTACCCTGCAGAGACTAGACAGACAAGATTAGATTGTATCATCATGCAACAATAACATGGGGGGTTTGTATTTCAACATGTAATGAAATTACCCCCCTAAAAACTAACTTGTTAAAGTAAAGAATCATTTGTAGAAGATGTCAATGATAGTCAAAGCTCTAATTTGATCTGTGTTTTATATTGCACCAGCACTACTGCACTGTTTCAATCAAAACACTTGCAACAAGTGACTGAAAGCGTATCCAAACCAGCTTCAGTCCAGCTTGGACAAAAAAGGCTATCAGTTACTCAACTTGCAACAAGATTCGTGTATGTCAGTGGGCCTCAAGATGAGTTAAAGTTAGTTCATATCAATTTAGTTCACATCCAAGTTCCTCGCATAACAGTATTAATCATTTTGTGAGATGTGGACTCGACATGACGAGGCAGAATGATTTACAGGACACTGTAAATAAACCTGCAGTATGGCTTCGCTGATAACATCATTCCTTTCTCCCCAACCAAACCTTTGTGTTGTTCATTTATTCATCTATTTTATCGTCTTTTGTTTATTTGAACCACTTCATTGTATTGTTTTTACTGTAACATGTCTTGTGACTTTATATGCACTTTAAATAAAGTTTGATTTGATTTGATCAGGCCCTCAAGAGGACTGGTCTTAATGAATCCGACCCGCGACTGAAGGACTGTATGGACAAGCTGCAACGCTCCGTAGCGGAATCCTTTCATGACGTCATGATGGACCGGGAACTCTTCCATAAGTGAGTCGCCTAGCTTGTCTCCTTGTTGGATTTAGACGTTCCCACATTGCTCCATCCCCCTCCCTCTTGTCCCTAACCCCTCGATGTTTGCAGATCTGAAGGGTCTGGATAGGTACAAGCAGTGCATTGTTGGAGCTTCCACCATATTGCTTACAGCTGGTCTGCATAAACCAAGGGTAGGTCCAAGGGTAGGTCCAAGGGTGGGGGGGGATTTGGGACCTGCTTCTAGAGCCACCTCCACCTCTCTCCACCCCTTTCTACCTCTCTCCACCCCCTTCTACCCCTCTCCACCCCCTTCTACCTCCCTCTACCTCTCTCTACCCCTCTATACCTCCCTCTACCCCTCTCCGCCCCCCTCTACACCTCTCGCCCCCCTCTACCTCTCTCTACCCCTCTCCACCTCTCTAGCCCTCGACCCCTCTACACCCCTCTACCTCTCTCTACCTCTCTCTACCTCTCTCTCTACCTCTACCTCTCTCTAGCCCTCTTTGCCTCTGTCACACACAGTCATCACTTTTTCATCTCCTCTTACTGCCAGGTGCCATGGTAGAGTGAGTCTATTAATACCCTGACCCCTTCAGCATTCCATATTATTAACCCAGAGTTTGTTGTAGGCTTACTCTACTCACTCACTCACTCACTCACTCACTCACTCACTCACTCACTCACTCACTCACTCACTCACTCACTCACTCACTCACTCACTCACTCTGAATTGAATTAAGGGCTTTATTGGCATGGGAAACATGTTAACATTGCCAAAGCAAGTGAAGTAGATAATAAACTAAAGTTAAATAAACAATAAACAAAGGTTAAATAAAAATTAACAGTAAACATCACAGAAGTTCCAAAAGAATAAAGACATTTCAAATGTCATACTATGTCTATATACAGTGTTGTAAGGATGTGCAAATAGTTGGGAAGGGAAAAGGGAAAGGGAAAATAATAAATAAATATGGGTTGTATTTACAATGGTGTTTGTTTTTCACTGGTTGCCCTTTTCTTGTGGCAACAGGTCAGAAATCTTACTACTGTGATGGCACACTGTGGAATTTCACCCAGTAGATATGGGAGTTTATCAAAATTGTGTTTGTTTTCAAATTCTTTGTGGATCTGTGTAATCTGAGGGAAATGTGTGTCTCTGGTCATACATTTGGCACGAGGTTAGGAAGTGCAGCTCAGTTTCCACCTCATTTTGTGGGCAGTGTGCACATAGCCTGTCTTCTTTTGAGAGCAATGTCTGCCTACGGCGGCATTTCTCAATAGCCTTGCTATGCTCACTGAGTCTGTACATAGTCAAAGCTTTCCTTATGTTTGGGTCAGTCACAGTGGTCAAGTATTATGCCACTGTATACTCTCTGTTTAGGACCAAATAGCATTCTAGTTTGCTCTGTTTTTTTGTTAATTACTTGACACATTGGAAATAATTATCTTTTTGTTTTCTCATGATTTGTTGGGTCAAATTGTGTTGCTGTCCTGGGGCTTTGTGGGGTGTGTTTGTGAACAGAGCCCCAGGACCAGCTTGCTTAGGGGACTCTTCTCCAGGTTCATCTCTCTGTAGGTGATGGCTTTGTTATGGAAGGTTTGCCAATCACTTCCTTTATTGAACCTCTCTTCGCATGCATTATTTGGTGTTTTACGTTGTACACTGAGGATATTGTTGCAGAATTCTGCATTCAGAGTCTCAATTTGGTGTTTTCCCATTTTGTGAATTCTTGGTTGGTGAGCGGACCCCAGACCTCACAACAATCTCTCCACTCACACTCACTCACTCACTCACTCACTCACTCACTCACTCACTCACTCACTCACTCACTCACTCACTCACTCACTCACTCACTCACTCACTCACTCTCTCACTCTCTCACTCTCACACACATGGCTCCTCTCTCTGGCATTTACTCTTCAAGTCATTTTAAGAGTTAGCTGGAGGCAACAGTATATGTGCTCTCAGTCCACTGAGGGCTGAGGGACAGTGGGCTGAGGGACAGTGGGCTGAGGGACAGTGGGCTGAGGGACAGTGGGCTGAGGGGCAGTGGGCTGAGGGACAGTGGGCTGAGGGACAGTGGGCTGAGGGACAGTGGGCTGAGGGACAGTGGGCTGAGGGACAGTGGGCTGAGGGACAGTGGGCTGAGGGTGGATACGGGTAGTCTTGTGTGGGCTAAAGAGCAGAATACGACTCAGATTTATAGGTGCCAGCTGCCTTGGGCCCACACACACACACACACACAAAGTACATTTTGATTGGAATTAAATGTAACCCTTAATCAGTTGACCTGTTACAGCTTTGTGTTTCAGCTATGGCTATGCATGTCCTTTCATTCCAATTCAGTTAAAGAGTGAATGATTGACATCTAGAGTGGACTTTGACAGTCCAGGCATCTTGATCTAGTGGGGAAAACCAGCGTTCCTCATATCTGCACGGTAGTCGACACTCTTAGAAAAAAGGGTTCCGAAAAGGTTCTTTGTCTTTCCCCATAGGAGAAAACGTTTTGGTTCCATGTAGAACCCTTTGTGGTTCAAGGTAGAACCATTTTTGGTTCCAGGTAGAACCCTCAGTGGAAAGGGTTATGCTACCCTTTTAGTTCTAGAAAGCACCTTTTTTCTAAGAGTGTACACATACAGTGGCAAGAAAAAGTATGTGAACCCTTTGGAATTACCTGGATTTCTGCATCAATTGATTCTGTTATCTTCATCTAAGTCACAACAATAGACACACATAGTGTGCTTAAACTAATAACACACTAATTATTGTATTTTTCTTGTCCATATTGAATACAGAATTTAAACATTCACAGTGTAGGTTGGGAAAAGTATGTGAACCCCTAAGCTTTTGGAGAAGTCATTAGCCAATTGGAGTCAGGAGTCAACTAACCTGGAGTCCAATCAATGAGACAAGATTGGAGATGTTGGTTAGAGCTGCCCTGCCCTATAAAAAACACTCACAAAATGTGCTAATTGCTACAGAGTTTGCTATTAACAAGAAGCATTGGCTGATGTGAACCATGCCTCGAACAAAATAGATCTCAGAAGACCTAAGATTAAGAATGGTTGACTTGCATAAAGTTGGAAAGGGTTACAAAAGTATCTCTAAAAGCCTTGATGTTCATCAGTCCACGGTAAGACAAATTGTCTATAATTGGAGAAAGTTCAGCACTGTTGCTACTCTCCCTAGGAGTGGCCGTCCTGCAAAGATGACTGCAAGAGCACAGCACAGAATGCTCAATGAGGTTAAGAAGAATCCTAGCGTGTCAGCTAAAGACTTACAGAAATCTCTGGAACATGCTAACATCTCTGTTGACGAGTCTACGATATGTAAAACACAAAACAAGAATGGTGTTCATGGGAGGACACCACAGAATAAGCCACTGCTGTCCCTTCCACTATAGTGCTACTGGCAAAATATTCTGTGGATAGATTTAACTACAGTTGAGTTGTTTGGAAGGAACATACAACACTATGTGTGGAGAAAAAGAGGCACAGCACACCAACATCAAAACCTCATCCCAACTGTAAAGTATGGTGAAGAGAGCATCATGGTTTGGGGCTGCTTTGCTGCCGCAGGGCCAGAACAGCTTGCTATCATCGACAGAAAAATGAATTCCCAAGTGTATCAAGACATTTTGCAGGAGAATGAAAGGCTATCTGTCTGCCAATTTGAAGCTCAACAGAAGTTGGGTGATGCAACAGGACAATGACCCAAAACACAGAAGTAAATCAACAACAGAATGGCTTCAACAGAAGAAAATAGGCCTTCTGGAGTGGCCCAGTCAGAGTCTTGACAACCCGATTGAGATGCTGTGGCATGACCTCGAGAGTGGTTCACACCAGATATCCCAAGAATATTGCTGAACTGATAGTTTTGTGAAGAGGAATACCCACAAATTCCTCCTGACTGTTGTACTGGTCTGACTACAGAAAATGTTTGGTTGAAGTTATTGCTGCCAAAGGAGGGTCAACCAGTTATTAAATCCAAGGGTTCACATACTTTTTCCACCCTGAACTGTAAATGTTCACAAGGTGTGTTCAATAAAGACATGAAAAACATATCATTTCTGTGTGTTATTAGTTTAAGCAGACTGTTTGTCTATTATTGTGACCTAGATGAAGATCAGATCAAATTTTATGACCAATTTATGCAGAAATCCAGGTAATACACATACTTTTTCTTGCCACTGTAAATGGAGGTTAAATAAAGTTATAGGCTAGTCATATGTGTTTGTTTTCAAGTGCGACATAGGAAGGAAATACTACAGGGAGCATCGGGCGGCAGGTAGCCTAGCAGTTAGAGCGTTGAGCTAGAAACCAAAAGGTTGCTGGTTCAAATACCCAAGCTGACAATCTGTCAATGTGCCCTTGAGCAAAGCACTTAACCCTTATTTGCTCTTGGGGCGCAGTGCTATGGCTGACACTGTAAAACAACACATTTCACTGCACCTATCCGGTGACAGTCAAACATCTACAAAAAATGTGTCAGGCTGTTAATCGGATACATAAGGATTATCATTAGCCTTGTGTGTCACAGAGAATGGAGTTTACATTCTCACATGGCTCCTCTGAACCCTATTTTCCACAACAATTCAAACCACTTATCAGCACCAAGTCTAGCAGGCAAACAACAACAGAGAAGAAGGTCAGAGGTCATAATACAGTCACAAGCAGCAGTCCATCCACTGCGCCTCAGGGAGTGTCACCACTTCAAAGCAAACATCTGGGAAAAGTTCAAAGTTCATCTCATTCACAGAACTAGATTTCTAGAATGTTCTAGAACTTGTTCAATGACAGGGTTTCTGTATTGATGATCTAATAGTGTGTTGTTTGTTGTTCCAACCCTCAGGTGCGTAGGTGGGAACATAGTGCTTCTGATCCAGGCCTTCAGAAAGAAGTTTATCATCCCTGAGTTTGATTCCTTTGTAACAAAGATAGATCAAATCTACAACACCGTCCAGAAAAACCACAACGGACATGTAAGTAGATTTGTTTCCACCTTTCATACGTGTCACTCTTCTCCATCTGTCTCTCTTTTTTGTCGTCTGTCCTCTTACTTAGTTTTTTTTCTCTGGTATGCTTTCCGTCAACATGTGTCTGTTGTAGAGGTCGACCGATTAGGATTTTTCAACTCCGATACCAATACCGATTATTGGAGGACCAAAAAAAACGATACCGATTAATCGGACGATTTTTTTAAATATATTTTTTACTTGTAATAATGACAATTACAACAATACTGAATGAACACTTTTATTTTAACTAAATATAATACATCAATAAAATCAATTTAGCCTCAAATAAATAATGAAACATGTTCAATTTGGTTTAAATAATGCAAAAACAAAGTGTTGGAGAAGAAAGTAAAAGTGCAATATGTGCCATGTCAGAAAGCTAATCTTTAAGTTCCTTGCTCAGAACATGAGAACATATGAAAGCTGGTGGTTCCTTTTAACATGAGTTTTCAATATTCCCAGGTAAGAAGTTTTAGGTTGTAGTTATTATAGGAATTATAGGACTATTTCTCTCTATACGATTTGTATTTCATATACCTTTGACTATTGGATGTTCTTATAGGCACTTTAGTATTGCCAGTGTAAGAGTATAGCTTCCGTCCTTCTCCTCGCCCCTACCTGGGCTCGAACCAGGAACACATCGACAACAGCCACCCTCGAAGCATCGTTACCCATCGCTCCACAAAAGCCGCGGCCCTTGCAGAGCAAGGAGAATACTTCAAGGTCTCAGAGCGAGTGACGTCACCGATTGAAACGCTATTAGCGCGCACCCCGCTAACTAGCTAGCCATTTCACATCGGTTACACCAGCCTAACTTCGGGAGTTGATAGGCTTGAAGTCATTAACAGCTCAATGCTTGAAGCACAGCGAAAAGCTGCTGGCAAACGCACAAAAGTGCTGTTTGAATGAATTCTTACGAGCCTGCTGCTGCCTACCACCGCTCAGTCAGACTGCTCTATCAAATCATAGACTTAATTATAACATAATAACACACAGAAATACGAGCCTTAGGTCATTAATATGGTCAAATCCGGAAACTATCATTTAGAAAACAAAACGTTTATTCTTTCAGTGAAATACGGAACCGTTCCGTATTTTATCTAACGGGTGGCATCCATAAGTCTAAATATTCCTGTTACATTGCACAACCTTCAATATTATGTAATAATTACGTAAAATTTTGTCAAATTAATTTGCAACGAGCCAGGCGGCCCAAACTGTTGCATATACCCTGACTCTGCGTGCAATGAACGCAAGAGAAGTGACACAATTTCCCTAGTTTAATATTGCCTGCTAACCTGGATATCTTTAACTCAATATGCAGGTTTAAAAAAAAATTTACTTCTGTGTATTGATTTTAAGAAAGGCATTGATGTTTATGGTTAGGTACATTCGTGCAACGATTGTGCTTTTTTCGCAAATGCACTTTTGATAAGTCATCCCCCGTTTGACGAAGTTGGTCTTCACACAGTTCGCAACGAGCCAGGCGGCCTAAACTGCTGCATATAGCCTGACTCTGTTGCACAGAACGCAAGAGAAGTGACACAATTACCCTAGTTAAAAGAAATTCATGTTAGAAGGCAATATTAACTAAATATGCAGGTTTAAAAATATATACTTGTGTATTGATTTTAAGAAAGGCGTTGATGTTTATGGTTAGGTACATTGGTGCAACGACAGTGCTTTTTCGCGAATGCGCTTGTTAAATAACCGTTTGGAGAAGTAGGCTGTGATTCAATGATAAATTAACAGGCACCGCATCGATTATATGCAACGCAGGACAAGCTAGTTAAACTAGTAATATCATCAACCATGTGTATTTAACTAGTGATTATGTTAAGATTGATAGTTTTTTGTAAGATATGTTTAATGCTAGCTAGCACCTTACCGTGGCTCCTTGCTGCACTCGCATAACAGGTAGTCAGCCTGCCACGCAGTCTCCTTGCTGCACTCGCATAACAGGTAGTCAGCCTGCCACGCAGTCTCCTCGTGGAGTGCAATGTAATCGGCCATGATCGGTGTCCAAAAATGCTGATTACCGATTGTTATGAAAAATTAGGGCCGATTTCAAGTTATCGGCCAATCCTGATGAATTGGTCGTCCTCTGGTCTGTTGTTCTATGGCATGTACTCAAACAAAACATTTGAAGTGTGGAGTATTATCTACATGTGATATGGTTCTGGTAGTTCTGATGGTCTGTACTTCCTGGTTACAGGTAGCAGTCTACATTCCTCACCTGGCCAAGTTCAGTCCTGATCTCTGGGGTGTGTCCCTGTGTACAGTGGACGGACAGAGGTAGGTACAACCTCCCTGTGTACAGTGGACGGACAGAGGTAGGTACAACCTCCCTGTGTACAGTGGACGGACAGAGGTGGGTACAACCTCCCTGTGTACAGTGGACGAACAGAGGTAGGTACAGAGGACAGACAGAGGTGGGTATGACCTCCCTGCGTACAGAGGACAGACAGAGGTGGGTACAACCTCCCTGTGTACAGTGGACGGACAGAGGTGGGTACAACCTCCCTGTGTACAGTGGACGAACAGAGGTAGGTACAACCTCCCTGTGTACAGTGGACGGACAGAGGTGGGTACAACCTCCCTGTGTACAGTGGACGGACAGAGGTGGGTACAACCTCCCTGTGTACAGTGGACGGACAGAGGTGGGTACAACCTCCCTGTGTACAGTGGACGGACAGAGGTGGGTACAACCTCCCTGTGTACAGTGGACGGACAGAGGTGGGTACAACCTCCCTGTGTACAGTGGACGAACAGAGGTGGGTACAACCTCCCTGTGTACAGTGGACGGACAGAGGTGGGTACAACCTCCCTGTGTACAGTGGACGGACAGAGGTGGGTACAACCTCCCTGTGTACAGTGGACGGACAGAGGTGGGTACAACCTCCCTGTGTACAGTGGACGGACAGAGGTAGGTACAACCTCCCTGTGTACAGTGGACGGACAGAGGTAGGTACAACCTCCCTGTGTACAGTGGACGGACAGAGGTAGGTACAACCTCCCTGTGTACAGTGGACGGACAGAGGTGGGTACAACCTCCCTGTGTACAGTGGACGGACAGAGGTGGGTACAACCTCCCTGTGTACAGTGGACGGACAGAGGTAGGTACAACCGCCCTGTGTACAGTGGACGGACAGAGGTAGGTACAACCTCCCTGTGTACAGTGGACGGACAGAGGTAGGTACAACCTCCCTGTGTACAGTGGACGGACAGAGGTGGGTACAACCTCCCTGTGTACAGTGGACGGACAGAGGTGGGTACAACCTCCCTGTGTACAGTGGACGGACAGAGGTAGGTACAACCTCCCTGTGTACAGTGGACGAACAGAGGTAGGTACAGAGGACAGACAGAGGTGGGTACAACCTCCCTGTGTGTCTATATATCTGGATGATTGATAACTGACTCATACTACTGACACCGTTTCATCTGGTCCCCATGTATAATAAACTCCCTGACATTCTCTCTCTCTTCCTCTGGTCCTCTCTCTCTCTCTCTCTCTCTCTCTCTCTCTCTCTCTCTCTCTCTCTCTCTCTCTCTCTCTCTTCCTTTGGTCCTCTCTCTCTCTCTTCCTCTGGTCCTCTCTCTCTCTCTCTCTTTCTTCCTCTGGTCCTCTCTCTCTTTCTTCCTCTGGTCCTCTCTCTCTTTCTTCCTCTGGTCCTCTCTCTCTTTCTTCCTCTGGTCCTCTCTCTCTCTCTTCCTCTGGTCCTCTCTCTCTTTCTTCCTCTGGTCCTCTCTCTCTCTCTCTTCCTCTGGTCCTCCCTCTCTCTTTTTCTTCCTCTGGTCCTCTCTCTCTCTCTCTCTCTTTTTCTTCCTCTGGTCCTCTCTCTCTCTCTCTCTCTTTTTCTTCCTCTGGTCCTGTCTCTCTCTCTCTCTTTTTCTTCCTCTGGTCCTCTCTCTCTCTCTCTCTCTCTCTTTTTCTTCCTCTGGTCCTCTCTCTCTCTCTCTCTCTTTTTCTTCCTCTGGTCCTGTCTCTCTCTCTCTCTTTTTCTTCCTCTGGTCCTCTCTCTCTCTCTCTCTTTTTCTTCCTCTGGTCCTCTCTCTCTCTCTCTCTCTTTTTCTTCCTCTGGTCCTCTCTCTCTCGCTTTTTCTTCCTCTGGTCCTCTCTCTCTTTCTTCCTCTGGTCCTCTCTCTCTCTATTTTTTTCCCTCTGGTCCTCGCTCTCTCTCTTTTTTTCCCTCTGGTCCTCGCTCTCTCTCTTTTTTTTCCTCTGGTCCTCTCTCTCTCTCTCTCTCTCTCTCTCTCTCTCTCTCTCTCTCACTTTTTCTTTCTCTGGTCCTTTCTCTCTCTCTCTCTCTCTCTTTTTCTTCCTCTGGTCCTCTCTCTCTCTCTCTCTCTTTTCTTCCTCTGGTCCTCTCTCTCTCTCTCTCTTTTTCTTCCTCTGGTCCTCTCTCTCTCTCTCTCTCTTTTTCTTCCTCTGGTTCTCTCTCTCTCTCTCTTTTTCTTCCTCTGGTCCTCTCTCTCTCTCTCTCTCTTTTTCTTCCTCTGGTCCTCTCTCTCTCTCTCTCTCTCTCTTTTTCTTCCTCTGGTCCTCTCTCTCTCTCTCTTTTTCTTCCTCTGGTCCTCTCTCTCTCTCTCTCTCTTTTTCTTCCTCTGGTCCTCTCTCTCTCTCTCTCTCTCTTTTTCTTCCTCTGGTCCTCTCTCTCTCTCTCTCTCTTTTTCTTCCTCTGGTCCTCTCTCTCTCTCTCTCTCTCTCTCTCTCTCTTTTTCTTCCTCTGGTCCTCTCTCTCTCTCTCTCTCTCTTTTTCTTCCTCTGGTCCTCTCTCTCTCTCTCTCTCTCTCTTTTTCTTCCTCTGGTCCTCTCTCTCTCTCTCTCTCTCTCTTTTTCTTCCTCTGGTCCTCTCTCTCTCTCTCTCTCTCTTTTTCTTCCTCTGGTCCTCTCTCTCTCTCTCTCTCTCTTTTTCTTCCTCTGGTCCTCTCTCTCTCTCTCTCTCTCTTTTTCTTCCTCTGGTCCTCTCTCTCTCTCTCTCTCTCTTTTTCTTCCTCTGGTCCTCTCTCTCTCTCTCTCTTTTCTTCCTCTGGTCCTCTCTCTCTCTCTCTCTCTCTCTCTCTCTCTTTTCTTCCTCTGGTCCTCTCTCTCTCTCTCTCTCTCTCTCTCTCTCTCTCTTTTTCTTCCTCTGGTCCTCTCTCTCTCTCTCTCTCTCTTTTTTTCTTCCTCTGGTCCTCTCTCTCTCTCTCTCTCTCTTTTTCTTCCTCTGGTCCTCTCTCTCTCTCTCTCTCTCTTTTTCTTCCTCTGGTCCTCTCTCTCTCTTTTTCTTCCTCTGGTCCTCTCTCTCTTTCTTCCTCTGGTCCTCTCTCTCTTTCTTCCTCTGGTCCTCTCTCTCTTTCTTCCTCTGGTCCTCTCTCTCTTTCTTCCTCTGGTCCTCTCTCTCTTTCTTCCTCTGGTCCTCTCTCTCTTTCTTCCTCTGGTCCTCTCTCTCTTTCTTCCTCTGGTCCTCTCTCTCTTTCTTCCTCTGGTCCTCCCTCTCTCTCTCTCTCTCTCTTTTTCTTCCTCTGGTCCTGTCTCTCTCTCTCTTTTTCTTCCTCTGGTCCTCTCTCTCTCTCTCTCTCTCTCTCTCTCTCTCTCTCTTTTTCTTCCACTGGTCCTCTCTCTCTCTCTCTCTCTTTTTCTTCCTCTGGTCCTCTCTCTCTCTCTCTCTCTCTCTCTCTTTTTCTTCCTCTGGTCCTCTCTCTCTCTCTCTCTCTCTCTCTTTTTCTTCCTCTGGTCCTCTCTCTCTCTCTCTCTCTCTCTCTTTTTCTTCCTCTGGTCCTCTCTCTCTCTCTCTCTCTCTCTCTTTTTCTTCCTCTGGTCCTCTCTCTCTCTCTCTCTCTCTCTCTCTTTTTCTTCCTCTGGTCCTCTCTCTCTCTCTCTCTCTCTCTCTCTTTTTCTTCCTCTGGTCCTCTCTCTCTCTCTCTCTCTCTCTCTCTTTTTCTTCCTCTGGTCCTCTCTCTCTCTCTCTCTTTTTCTTCCTCTGGTCCTCTCTCTCTTCTCTCTCTCTCTCTTTTTCTTCCTCTGGTCCTCTCTCTCTCTCTCTCTCTCTTTTTCTTCCTCTGGTCCTCTCTCTCTCTCTCTCTCTCTTTTTCTTCCTCTGGTCCTCTCTCTCTCTCTCTCTCCTTTTCTTCCTCTGGTCCTCTCTCTCTCTCTCTCTCTCTCTTTTTCTTCCTCTGGTCCTCTATCTCTCTCTCTCTCTCTCTTTTTCTTCCTCTGGTCCTCTCTCTCTCTCTCTCTTTCTTCCTCTGGTCCTCTCTCTCTCTCTCTCTCTCTCTTCCTCTGGTCCTCTCTCTCTCTCTCTCTCTCTCTTTTTCTTCCTCTGGTCCTCTCTCTCTCTTTTTCTTCCTCTGGTCCTCTCTCTCTCTCTCTCTCTCTCTCTCTTTTTCTTCCTCTGGTCCTCTCTCTCTCTCTCTCTCTCTCTCTCTTTTTCTTCCTCTGGTCCTCTCTCTCTCTCTCTCTCTCTCTCTTTTTCTTCCTCTGGTCCTCTCTCTCTCTCTCTCTCTCTCTCTTTTTCTTCCTCTGGTTCTCTCTCTCTCTCTCTCTCTTTTTCTTCCTCTGGTTCTCTCTCTCTCTCTCTCTTTTTCTTCCTCTGGTTCTCTCTCTCTCTCTCTCTTTTTCTTCCTCTGGTTCTCTCTCTCTCTCTCTCTTTTTCTTCCTCTGGTTCTCTCTCTCTCTCTCTCTTTTTCTTCCTCTGGTTCTCTCTCTCTCTCTCTTTCTTCCTCTGGTCCTCTCTCTCTCTCTCTTTCTTCCTCTGGTCCTCTCTCTCTCTCTCTCTCTCTCTCTCTCTCTCTCTCTCTCTCTCTCTCTCTCTCTCTCTTTCTTCCTCTGGTCCTCTCTCTCTCTTTCTTCCACTGGTCCTCTCTCTCTCTCTCTCTTTCTTCCTCTGGTCCTCTCTCTCTCTCTCTCTCTCTCTTTTTCTTCCTCTGGTCCTCTCTCAATTCAATTCAATTCTCTCTCTCTCTCTCTCTCTCTTTTTCTTCCTCTGGTCCTCTCTCTCTCTCTCTCTCTTTTTCTTCCTCTGGTCCTCTCTCTCTCTCTCTTTTTCTTCCTCTGGTCCTCTCTCTCTCTCTCTCTCTTTTTCTTCCTCTGGTCCTCTCTCTCTCTCTCTCCCTCTTTTTCTTCCTCTGGTTCTCTCTCTCTCTTTTTCTTCCTCTGGTTCTCTCTCTCTCTCTCTCTCTTTCTTCCTCTGGTCCTCTCTCTCTCTCTCTTTCTTCCTCTGGTCCTCTCTCTCTCTCTCTTTCTTCCTCTGGTCCTCTCTCTCTCTCTCTTTCTTCCTCTGGTCCTCTCTCTCTCTCTCTTTCTTCCTCTGGTCCTCTCTCTCTCTCTCTCTCTCTCTCTCTCTCTCTCTCTCTCTCTCTCTCTCTCTCTCTCTTCCTCTGGTCCTCTCTCTCTTTCTTCCTCTGGTCCTCTCTCTCTCTCTCTTTCTTCCTCTGGTCCTCTCTCTCTCTCTCTTTTTCTTCCTCTGGTCCTCTCAATTTTCAATTCAATTCAATTCTCTCTCTCTCTCTCTCTCTCTTTTTCTTCCTCTGGTCCTCTCTCTCTCTCTCTCTTTCTTCCTCTGGTCCTCTCTCTCTCTCTCTCTTTCTTCCTCTGGTCCTCTCTCTCTCTCTCTCTTTCTTCCTCTGGTCCTCTCTCTCTCTCTCTCTCTTTCTTCCTCTGGTCCTCTCTCTCTCTCTCTCTCTTTCTTCCTCTGGTCCTCTCTCTCTCTCTCTCTCTCTCTTTCTTCCTCTGGTCCTCTCTCTCTCTCTCTCTCTCTTTCTTCCTCTGGTCCTCTCTCTCTCTCTCTCTCTTTCTTCCTCTGGTCCTCTCTCTCTCTCTCTTTTTCTTCCTCTGGTCCTCTCTCAATTCAATTCAATTCTCTCTCTCTCTCTCTCTCTCTTTTTCTTCCTCTGGTCCTCTCTCTCTCTCTCTCTTTCTTCCTCTGGTCCTCTCTCTCTCTCTCTCTTTCTTCCTCTGGTCCTCTCTCTCTCTCTCTCTTTCTTCCTCTGGTCCTCTCTCTCTCTCTCTCTCTTTCTTCCTCTGGTCCTCTCTCTCTCTCTCTCTCTCTTTCTTCCTCTGGTCCTCTCTCTCTCTCTCTCTCTCTTTTTCTTCCTCTGGTCCTCTCTCTCTCTCTTTTTCTTCCTCTGGTCCTCTCTCTCTCTCGCTTTTTCTTCCTCTGGTCCTCTCTCTCTCTCTTTTTCTTCCTCTGGTCCTCTCTCTCTCTCTTTTTTTTCCTCTGGTCCTCTCTCTCCTTTCTTCCTGTTTCTCTGGTCCTCTCTCTCTCTCTCTCTTTCTTCCTCTGGTCCTCTCTCTCTCTCTCTTTCTTCCTCTGGTCCTCTCTCTCTCTCTCTCTCTCTCTCTCTCTTCCTCTGGTCCTCTCTCTCTCTCTTTTTCTTCCTCTGGTCCTCTCTCTCTCTCGCTTTTTCTTCCTCTGGTCCTCTCTCTCTCTATTTTTTTCCCTCTGGTCCTCGCTCTCTCTCTTTTTTTCCCTCTGGTCCTCGCTCTCTCTTTCTTCCTCTGTTTCTCTGGTCCTCTCTCTCTCTCTCTCTCTCTTTCTTCCTCTGGTCCTCTCTCTCTCTCTCTCTCTCTTTCTTCCTCTGGTCCTCTCTCTCTCTCTCTCTCTTTCTTCCTCTGGTCCTCTCTCTCTCTCTCTCTTTTTCTTCCTCTGGTCCTCTCTCTCTCTCTCTTTTTCTTCCTCTGGTCCTCTCTCTCTCTCTCTCTTTTTCTTCCTCTGGTCCTCTCTCTCTCTCTCTCGCTTTTTCTTCCTCTGGTCCTCTCTCTCTCTCTCTCTCTTTCTTCCTCTGGTCCTCTCTCTCTCTCTCTCTCTTTCTTCCTCTGGTCCTCTCTCTCTCTCTCTCTTTCTTCCTCTGGTCCTCTCTCTCTCTCTCTCTTTCTTCCTCTGGTCCTCTCTCTCTCTCTCTCTTTCTTCCTCTGGTCCTCTCTCTCTCTCTCTCTTTCTTCCTCTGGTCCTCTCTCTCTCTCTCTCTTTCTTCCTCTGGTCCTCTCTCTCTCTCTCTCTTTCTTCCTCTGGTCCTCTCTCTCTCTTTCTTCCTCTGGTCCTCTCTCTCTCTTTCTTCCTCTGGTCCTCTCTCTCTCTCTCTCTTTCTTCCTCTGGTCCTCTCTCTCTCTCTCTCTCTCTTTCTTCCTCTGGTCCTCTCTCTCTCTCTCTCTCTCTTTCTTCCTCTGGTCCTCTCTCTCTCTCTCTCTTTTTCTTCCTCTGGTCCTCTCTCTCTCTCTTTTTCTTCCTCTGGTCCTCTCTCTCTCTCTTTTTCTTCCTCTGGTCCTCTCTCTCTCTCTCTCTCTTTTTCTTCCTCTGGTCCTCTCTCTCTCTCTCTCTTTCTTCCTCTGGTCCTCTCTCTCTCTCTCTTTCTTCCTCTGGTCCTCTCTCTCTCTCTCTCTTTCTTCCTCTGGTCCTCTCTCTCTCTCTCTCTTTCTTCCTCTGGTCCTCTCTCTCTCTTTCTTCCTCTGGTCCTCTCTCTCTCTTTCTTCCTCTGGTCCTCTCTCTCTCTCTCTCTTTCTTTCTTCCTCTGGTCCTCTCTCTCTCTCTCTCTCTCTTTCTTCCTCTGGTCCTCTCTCTCTCTCTCTCTTTTTCTTCCTCTGGTCCTCCCTCTCTCTTTTTCTTCCTCTGGTCCTCTCTCTCTCTCGCTTTTTCTTCCTCTGGTCCTCTCTCTCTCGCTTTTTTTTTCACTCTGGTCCTCGCTCTCTCTTTCTTCCTCTGTGTCTCTGGTCCTCTCTTTCTTCCTCTGTTTCTCTGGTCCTCTCTCTCTCTCTCTTTCTTCCTCTGGTCCTCTCTCTCTCTCTCTCTCTCTTTCTTCCTCTGGTCCTCTCTCTCTCTCTCTCTCTCTCTCTCTCTCTTTCTTCCTCTGGTCCTCTCTCTCTCTCTCTTTTTCTTCCTCTGGTCCTCTCTCTCTCTCTCTCTTTTTCTTCCTCTGGTCCTCTCTCTCTCTCTCTCTTTTTCTTCCTCTGGTCCTCTCTCTCTCTCGCTTTTTCTTCCTCTGGTCCTCTCTCTCTCGCTTT